>NC_090617.1:784609-864057 GCF_004359215.1 Bremia lactucae
CGTCATCCCTCCTAATGTGAATGCACCCATGTGCATCACATACACAAGGGTTGGTCACAAATGTGCACCACACCCGAGTGTTGGGTCTAATTACTATAATTTAGTATTTGACCATCCCCTGAAGTACACCAAGTGTACTTAACGGGGACTGTGTAACATTAGGGCAACTTTAGCCTGTTAAAGCTAGGATGTGTGTCTAAGTAGAGAGTGGCCGCATTACGACGTGCCCGCCTACATCAAAGTCTTCCTCTGACTCAAGGAGCGAGGTAGCTCCGCTATATTCATCGTTCAGCCTCCTTATTTATGAGGGCGGTGGACATTGCCATTTTTTATAAAGCAGTATAATTCCAAGAGGCCGCATTTAGCAATCGACGGATTCTGTCAGATCCCATGATGCTGTGAATTTTAAAGCCCAAATCTGACATATCGTAAATTGAAGCCAAAAGAAATATACAGAATAAAGGTGGCAAAATTATTTGATTAGTTAAAACGTTGAAACTGTCGATGTAAACAAGCTGCTATTAGATTATGTGCTCATTCTGAGCCCATTACGACAATTCTTCCTGATTGATCTTTCGGCTGCTAATGTGTCCGAGTGCATTTACTGGGTCTTAACTAAGTTCTACCAAGAAAGCCAGATGATTTCTATTACCATTCAATTATTTTTTATGTACAGTTCTGAAGTCGCTTCTTGAATCTACAAAATGGACGCAGCGGCGGTGGCAACACCCAAGGCAAGCGCTGCGGTAAATATGAGTGTTTCTGTCCCACTGGCGGCCGGATTCGCAGTCTCCGAGAGCTCTTTGTTTGTAGGCAGCCGTTTTACTCCCACAGCAGTGCCCGTGGCTTGGTGCTCGTAGCTATTTGCCTTGATTCCATTACAGACTGGCTGGGCAATACTGCATTCGAGAATCGGCACTGCACAAAAAAAAAACGTTAATTTAATCCCATCGAAAAGCCGCACAGCTAAACCTAGTACCTTTAGGTGTAGGGGGCAAGTCAGCTGAGATATTTTTTGGGCACGACAAAATAACGTCTCGCGTGGGCGTGTAGCTGTCGTGCGTCACCGAGGAGATCTTGGTTTTTGTATAGGCGCTTTTAAGGTTGTCGTACTCGGGGTATGGCGTAAACACGCAGTCGGAGCTGTTATTGTCGCAAGTCTCTGGAAATAAGTACCCAATTCCGTACTTTCCAGCATCTCCGGCTTTTGTTAATTCTGTTAAAAGCAAAGTTAGACCCATGCCTCCGTCTAAAAATAACAACATATGAAGCAAATCGTACTCTTGCTTTTCGCTAAATTGGCAATCTCCGTCGTGAACTCAAACACGTTGCCTCCCACAATCTCAGCAGTCATTTCCTCTTCTTCATTCATCCACTTGGCCTGTTGAGCACATACACTTCATAAGTCCTTCTCCTCGCATCTCCAGACACACTCAACGCAACGTACATCTAAAAACGACCGCTGGTTTTCATACCCGTCGATTGTATTAATGCCCTTGTTGCAACCAAACTCACCAAACATGATCGGACGTGCGTAGCCAACCGATGCGTACTCTGTCATGAGTTTCTTAAGTCCTGTTGACTGCGAGTACTTGAGGTGAGTCGTAGGATCACACTCGACGTACGGATTGAATCCCAACCACTCTGCTCGCGTGTTTTCATCCTCCTCCGCAGCGCAGTCATAGTACGCAATCCACTGCTCCCGAGGAGGAATGTCCGCAATGTCTAGACCAATCGGCACTTGACGGACCGCTCCAGCGCAACTCGCTGCATAGCTACGAGTATCCCGTAAAAAGGCTTTAACACACGGGGCCGTGGTCGTCCCGTGAGCCCCGTGTTCCACTTGCAAATTATTCTCGTTCCCGACACTGAAACCAAGTGTATTGTCGTACACGGCAAAAGCATTGTACACCATCTGGGCACGAGTAAACAAGTCTTCGGGGTAGCACTCGGGTGGCTTATAGTCAAGTACCGAGCAATTTTCGCATCTACAGGTGCGCGCATGTTAGAATCGATAAAATCAAAAGAAGTTTGAAAAGTCATACGCACGGTGCAGTGATGCCAACAAGGACATAAATACCTGCGTCGGAGCAGGCACACATGAAATTATCGTGGGGCTTGCTTGGGTCCACCGAGTACAGGCGAATTGTGTTCACACCAAGGTCTTTCATTATTTCAAGGTGAGGCTTCCAGACTGCCTCGTGCTCGTCCGCGGCCCAGTCGTAATTCCCAACTCCGGCCATTTCGCCGTCATTGGGTCGAGGATAGTAAGCAATTCCCTTCAGTCGAAACTCGACTCCAGTAACCGAATCGAAAAACTTGTTGCCCTTCGTGATAATCGGTGGCACCCAAGCAGTAGTTGAAGAAATTGCAATGGCCGTGCAAATGGCCATTGCGGCGCACAGGCGCTGAACGCAGGAGCTAAAGACCATTCGAGGAAAAGTGCTGGATGGTCAGTTAAATTTAAACGCCTCTCGTGATCGAGGAGCAGTAAAATGAAGAATGGCATAGACAGACATCGCAAATAATAGCGTGGATTGAATTCAGTGGAACTCTCTCTACACGGCTGGATAGTTCGTTTGCTTGCATGAAACGTTTATGTTTTATCTGCTAATTGTAAGGTACTTTTCCTTCTCGTCAAGATTGTCCCTATTGCGTGTCGACGACGAAAGTGAAACTTGTGAAAAGTTTATGTGGCCGTTGATATCGAGCCAAAAAACAAACTAAAGTAGCGGATTGTAAGCTTGTCTCGTCGACATTTATAGCTTCGTTAAATCGATGTAGCTACATTCCTACAAAAGACGATATTTGGACGACCGTAGTCGCAACTTCAGCAGGTTTATGCAACTCTTGCTCACATTTCCTCACGATCGACAGTGTTCTTACAATAAAAGGACGGTGTCCTGTCTGAGGGTGAGCGGTTGATACACCGCTAGCTTTTGCCTACCGATAGAAATAAGTGTCAACAGACGAACTCAGACATAGCAAGTAATATTCAAGGAATTCGCACCAGAAGAGCATAAAAAGCATGACTTTATTTCATTGCAAGTCAGCGAAGTGTGAAAGCATTTAGCTTCATGAGTCTTGCAGAGTTCTTCGGGTGCTTATCAGTTCCTTCGCATCTTAAAATTACCTCAAGTACAACCTATGCAACACTTGTTGCAGATTCCAATTATTTACGCTCACAATTTAAATTGACACAATTTGCTTCCGCAATGCTCCACGCCAAGGTGACAAAAAGCTCTTGCGGACATACTACAATGGCTGCTGCATCGTCGATGACCTCGTATATAATCGCGTAGGCTACAACAATCTATAGTGCTTGGGACGATGCAAAGCTTCCATGGAATCCGTCGATCCAATCTAAGCTTCTGCCTAATCTACTTCTTAACACTTTTTTCTGAAACTAAGCCCTGCCTGCACATTTTTGCTCTGAAAGAGTTCTGGCAGTCTGTAACGAAGTTTTTACAGTCACAAAAATATTATCTCCCATGAGAGGAATAATTAATATTATTTCCTATGGGAGGAAATAAATAAAGAAGTACAAATTATTATCTTTGCTAATTTTGACTTAATAGTTCAAATATTATCAAATTCGGTAATATTTGACGCAATAAGACATTAGTTCTATTGTTTGGTTAATCTAAGTTTGAATCAACCCGCCAACCGTTATAAGATTTGATTGTGCGGTGCGCAAGTAGGCGCCATACATAGTTTCTTATTAATATAATAAAGTCAGTAGTAGATAGAAGATCGTTACGTAGAAATTTAATATATATATATACAGTTTTACTTTTTCTTTAGTCTAAAGCCTTAGAATAAACCTTCGGTAGCTAAAACTTCTTAGCTACCTGTAATCTTCCTCTGCATATCAGTGTAAGTACAGTAATCGAGACGCCCCACCTTTAATGTAATCAGTGTAGGTTGTATAGTACTATTATCAGTATGCCCCATTACACCTGGTAGCACTTCGTAGTCCGTTCAACGGCCCACGCACGTTCCATCTTACATGGACATGTTAAATGATGTGGGAGGGAGCTTTCAAACCCCTCAACAAGGCTATCACGCAATGCGTGAAAGGTTCACTCATTTAAGAGAGCGATCGAACGTAGGAGTTCGGTCGTAGGAGAGCCAGCTATTGGCGCCATGCTGTTCACGCCGAACACAGATGAAATACATGCGGTCATAGCCGAGTTCCTACAACATGAATTCGACGAGGCCCACGAAAAAGTAGCCTTGCTTCACAAGCACGGCTCTCAACACACGAAGGTGTTGAGAGAACAGAATGCTCAACAATTGGAACTGTTGAGACAGCAGCGTGAAAATGCTGCTAATGAGCCGACGCTTCCGCGTCGAGCAGAAAGCTTAATGATCGAAATCTCGAAGTTTAAGGTAGTTGGAGGCGACTTCCTTATAAGATGGTCGTCGAATAAGACGACGCCATTGAAGCTCGCCGTATCAATGAAGATGCGAAAAAGTAAATTTTGGCATGTCCAACTTAGCCGGACGTGCCAAATCTTGGGCCTTGGGGCTCAAGCTTTACGACCATTGTCTTTGGGTCGTATGAGGTCTGTAACACCCGGCTCAGATAAACATTTGAGCAGCCACGTGCCGAATTCAGGCTCGAGCCGAGCTCCTGGATTTGAAGCAAGGCAAACGTAATATTACGCTTTTGCCCAGCATAAACGATTCCTGGTCAGTTGTATCTTTAGTCATCCAATTGATGAACAAAAGGTCTTGGAGACGGTCCTGTTATGACCCACCTGTTTTGGCTTGAACTAGAGCCGCTGGACCTAGCGATCTGTATGCGGAACAGGAGGACTTCAGTCTTAAACATGCTTTAGTCCACTCAGGAGCTTATCGTCCTTCGAAAGACAAAAAAACGGAAGTCCAAAACCTATGGACCTCTCGTACATGGAGAGCGGGAAACCCCGCTCTTCAAGTCACAAACGATTGCAAAGATGCTATCGTTGTCATAAGACAGGCCACTACGCCTATGGATGTAGTGCCCAACGGCCAGTGCCTAGAACCACTGAGCGAAACGATCGACCTCCCGCTGGGAACAGCGGAGGACGCAGATCTGTCGCCGTTAGGAAATCGCAACGGCGAGGTGGATCGTCATAAAACGGTCGGGGTCAGTAGGTGCGGAGCGCCCTACTGATCCAGCAACGTCAAAAGAATTTGCAGGCCTTTTGACAAAGTTGCTCTTCACACACAAACATTGTGTGTAACTGCCTCAGAGGATGAGGTGAACCTCGTCATTCTATAAATAATAGTGTCAAATTAATTGTTCTCAAGTCCCTAGTCGATTATGCGGAGACGTCAATCGCTAGAAGATCGCAGCCTCGAATTTACTGAGTGCGATATCCCACTCACGATGATGACAGTGCGCCTAGCAAAAGGCGCATCTGTAACAGTAAAGAAACGTGTAGTTGGTATCTAATACATGTTAAAGGATAAACAGTACGATAATGATTTCATCGTAATAAGTTTGGATGACAAATTTGATGTCATCCTTGATTACCATGGCTCAGAAAGTACGAGCCATGCCTAGAATGGCAGCATCAAGCCGTGACGATTCCTGTCTCAAGTTCATCAGATGGAGTCGAAGTTCGACTACCCGAATTAGTTGAGTGGTCCGAAACAAGGACGCTTACTTAAGAAGCAACATTCAACAAAATTTGAAGCGCCTTTTCAAAAGAGACAGTGCGAAAATCCAAGAACGACTGAGGAGTCGATCGTGGAGGATTTCGCTGTGGTTGTGCAACCAGTTGGGAGGAATAATCCCCATAAAAAGCCCGGGAATAAGTTTCCACAAACCTGTGGTCAAAGATCTTTGGAAACAATTTGCCAAGAAGATTCTGATACATTAAATGTCTTAGTAAACAACGGATCAAGTATAGGCGCTCATACACTTGATCTGTTAGCGCCTACACAGTTAACTTCGGAGATAACTCAATTGCGAACGCTAGAAACGAAACGGTTCTTGCGTGATCTGTGTAGTGGCAAAGTCAAGCAGATCTGCGTACTTGTCACAGATGACAAGTACGCAGATCTGCTTGACTTTGCCACTACACAGATCACGCAAGAACCATTTTGTTTCTAGCGTCCGCAATTGAGTTATCTCCGAAGTTAACTGTGTAGGCGCTAATAGATCAAGTGTATGAGCGCCTATACTTGATCCGTTGTTTACTAAGACATTTAATAATGTATCAGCATCTTCTTGGCAAATTGTTTCCAAAGATCTTTGACCACAGGTTTGTGGAAACTTATTCCCGGGCTTTTTATGGGGATTATTTCTCCCAACTGGTTGCACAACCACAGCGAAATCCTCCACGATCGACTCCTCAGTCGTTCTTGGATTTTCGCACTGTCTCTTTTGAAAAGGCGCTTCAAATTTTCTTGGATTTAGCTTTTTAAGTAAGCGTCTTGTTTCGGACCACTCAACTAGTTCGGCTAGTCGAACTTCGACGCCATCTGATGAACTAGAGACAGGAATCTTCACGGCTTGATGCTGCCATTTTAAACATGGCTCTTACTTTCTGAGCCATGGTAATCAAGGATGACATCAAATTTGTCAACCATACTTATTACGATGAAATCATCATCGTACTGTTTACCCTTTAAAGTTTATTTTATAGATCTTTAAGTCCCGGCTCAGGTAGACGTTTGAGCCGCCATAGGCCGAATTCAGGGCTCGAGCAGAGCTCCTGGATTTGACGCAGGGTAAGAGTGATCTCCACGCTAACGCTTAACAAAGATACCTTGAAGTTGTATCGTTAGCCACCCATTGACTAATTACAACTGGTAGCTGTGGTTATATAAGATCTTCCAGACGGACTTGTCAAGTTTCACATGTTCCGGCTCGAGTTAGAGTCGCTTGATCAGACGATCTCGATAGCGGAATAGGAGGACTATAGCCTAAATCAGGCTTTTGTTCATTCTAGTGCTTATTGTTTGAACAGACGACAAGAAAACGGAGGTCCAGAACCTATGGACCAGTCGTATATGGGGAGCGAGAATGATTTCGCTCTTTGAATTATAAACGATTGAAAAGATGCTATAGTTGTCAAAAGACAGGCCACTACACCTATGAGTGCAGTGCCTAGGCCCAGTGCCTAGAACCACTAAGCGAAACGATCGACCTCCCGCTTGAAATAACAAAGGACACAGATCTGACGTCGTTACGAACTCGCAACGCGAGGCGGGTCGTAGGACGGGGTCAGTAGGTGCGGAGAGCCCTACTGATCCAGCAACGTTAAAACAATTTGCAGGCCTTTTGACGAAAGTTGCTCTTCACACACAAGCATTGTGTGTAACTGCCCCAGGTGATGAGATTAATTTCACCACCTTGAAAGATATAGTGGCAAATAAATTGCCACTCAAGTCCTTCGTCGTTTATGGGGCATCGAACAATTTCATTCGACGCCAATCGCTAGAAGTTCGCAGGCCTGAATTATTGAGCGCGATATCCCTCTAACGAGGATGAAAGTGCGCCTAACAACATGCGCATCTGTAACAGTAAAGAAACGTGTAGTTGGTTAGACTACCCAACGCAAATAAGTCGTAGTGCGTGAGCGCCAAGGCCCAAAATTTGATACTTTCGACCAAAGGGGACATGCCAAACTTCACTTTTGTCGCATTGTTATCGATGCGATGAGCTTCAATTGCGTCGTCTAATTCGACGAACAATCCTAGAAGGGAGTTGACTTTGACTATCTCAATCTTAGAGATTGTGATCTTCAAGCCTTCGTGTCTACGTGAAAGCATCGGCATGCAAGCAGCAAATAGATGCTGTCTGAACAGTTCCAACTGCTGGGCACCTTGATCTATCGGCACCTCTGCGTGATGTGAGCCTTTTTGGTGAAGCAAGGCTCCTTTTTCGTGGGTCCAGTCAAGTTCATGTTGTTTGAACTCGTCTATAGCCGCATGGTGCTCATCTCTTTGTAGAGTGAACAACATGGCGCCGCTAACGGCTGGCCCGCCAACGGCCAAACTTGTTCAATGCTCTCAAAAGCTTAAATCATGTTTTTTTAAGCAGCTTCAACACCCCAAGTACTATAATAAAAAACGTTGTAAGCAACCGCCTGTTTTAATAAATCATCATAAAAATAACATGTCTTGTGCAACGGGTCTTTGCAGTTGAGTAAAAAAAAGTTCCAAAGATTCTTCCGACACGCACGTCCGAACTCCACCTTCAATGTAAACCGTAATGGCCAATTAATCGCAACAAACGGTATTATTCTAAGCCAATCAAAATACCTTTATTTTTTCGTCGGTAAGGGTCTAGACATTCCCTTGACATAATTATTACTATTAATATTAATACTGGGACGTTCATGCGCCATATTCAATTAGCTCAAGCAGCCTGTCTTCGATAATGTGAGCACAACTTAAAGCCGAGATACATGCTCAATACGATAAACCAACCATCAATCACTTGGCACAGATTTTTAACTTCAAAACGCAGCGGCAGTCCACACGATCCAAGATATGCCAACGTGCAATCTGCTACAACGATACTCCTTCTACATCCACAAAAAGAAGCTGCTTTTACATTTCCACATGACAATTGTAGGCGGGCACGTCTTAATGCGGCCACGCTCTACTTAAGCACACACCNCACCTTGAAAGATATAGTGGCAAATAAATTGCCATTCAAGTCCTTCGTCGTTTATGGGGCGCCGAACAATTTCATTCGACGCCAATCGCTAGAAGTTCGCAGGCCTGATATATTGAGCGCGATATCCCTCTAACGAGGATGAAAGTGCGCCTAACAACATGCGCATCTGTAACAGTAAAGAAACGTGTAGTTGGTCGTAGTGCGTGAGCGCCAAGGCCCAAGATTTGATCCTTTCGACCAAAGGGGACATGCCAAACTTCACTTTTGTCGCATTGTTATCGATGCGATGAGCTTCAATTGCGTCGTCGAATTCGACGAACAATCTTAGAAGGGAGTTGCCTCTGACTACCTCAATCTTAGAGATTTTGATCTTCGAGCCTTCGGGTCTACGTGAAAGCATCGGCGCGCAAGCAGCAAATAGATGCTGTCTGAACAGTTCCAACTGCTGGGCAACTTGATCTATCGGCACCTCTGCGTGATGTGAGCCTTGCTGGTGAAGCAAGGCTCCTTTTTCTTAAGTCCCGTCAAGTTCATGTTGTTTGAACTCGTCTATAGCCGCATGGTGCTCATCTCTTTGTAGAGTGAACAACATGGCGCCGCTAACGGCCCGCCTACGGCCAAACTTGTTCAATGCTCTCAAAAGCTTAAATCATGGTTCTTAAGCAGCTTCAACACCCCAAGTACTACAATAAAAAACGTTGTAAGCAACCGCCTGTTTTGATAAATCACCATAAAAAATAACATTAGGTCTTGTGCAACGGGGTTTTGCAGTTGAGTAAAAAAAATCCAAAGATTCTTCCGACACGCACGTCCTAACTCCACCTTCAATGTAAATCGTAATGGCCAATTAATCGCAACAAACAGTATTATTCTAAGCCAATCAAAATACCTTTAATATTTTGTCGGCAAGGGTCTAGCCATTCCCTTGACATAATTGTTAAAATTGATATTAATACTGGGACGTTCATGCGCCATATTCAATTAGCTCAAGCAGCCTGTCTTCGACAATGTGAGCACAACTTAAAGCCGAGATACTCACTACGATAAACCAATCATCAATCAATTGGCACAGATTTTTAACTTCAAAACGCGGCGGCAGTCCACACGACCCAATATTTGCCAACGTGCAATCTGCTACAACGATACTCCTTCTACATCCACAAAAGGAAGCTGCTTTTACATTTCCACATGACAATTGTAGGCGGGCACGTCTTAATGCGGCCACGCTCTACTTAAGCACACACCGTAGCACAGCGAGGAAGCGGTTTGACCGTCTACTCTCGCGTGCAGTGAGGTTGTTGAGGTGGGCGCCTTAGCGTTTCACCCAACGCACTAAGTAATCTGGTATACGTGTCGTCACGGGAGCGGTAATCCGGTTTCTCGTGCGCACTTACCAAGTATGAAGTAGTTTTTTCGACTGATTTATCGTTAATCGGATAATTTTTTTTCTTAACCAATCATAAATGTCATCTCTGTAGATAATACTTATATGTATTGCGAGCATATCTTTCAAGATATTTCGCGTAACGGATGACGCTAGCCGTCATCCCCGCTAATGTAAATGTCCTCAATGACATCACATTCACAAGGGGGTCACAATGTGAACCACACCCAAGTGGTAGGTCTAATAACATAACTTAAGTAGTTGACCACCCCTTAAGTACACTATGTGTACTTAACGGGGATTGTGTAACATTAGGGCAACTTTAGCCCGTTACACTATTCCCGCTTTAAGAACGAATTTACATTTTGAAATTCGTCAGAGGAGCGAGGAACTGAGAGCTGCTTTACGCGCCACTATGTTCTCTCAGTCACTGTAGCAACCTGATTCACATTCACGGCGCCAATGATGCCACCTAAAAGGGGCATTGTTGTTGGTTCGTCTGCAAAGACACCTATTCAACCACCGCGAAGCGCACGCGCCGCGTTGACACGCCGCCGTCGCCCAGTGCCACAGTTACAACGTCGACAGCCACTGCTGCTATCGCGTTAACTGGGCTTAATGATCCCTCCCACGTTAACAGTGAGGATGTCGATCCGTCGCCATTGTCGACAACAATGAGTCGACACCGTTGCCATCACCTCATATGTAGTGATGCAGACAACGAGCTTATGAGGAAGGATGATGGCACGATATTGCCCATCCAAACTTCACCCATTGTTCCTAACATGGAGACAACAAAGTTTTCCAATGCTGTCTCGTCGTCTCCGCTGGCTAGAGCAGCGACCATTAATGAGAGCGCCGCCCTTAAAGGCGCAGCCGCTTCTCCGTTGGTTAAGACCACAACGTCTAATGCTCAGTCCATTATTCACAATGGTTCTGACATAGAGGTTCCTGAGCCTAAAGCTCCGCCGACGACACGTGGCTGTGCTCAGTTGGTGTCACAAGCCAGTCGTTTAGAACGTGGCTATGTGACGGGTGGCATATAACTGATGCCCTCTCCATCTAATGGGTATGTTTAAATGGGCCAAGAGCGTCGCTTCTAGAGCGCGCTCCTCTAGACGCACATAATTTAATGGCGTCTATGATGCATGGAGGTCTTAGGGGAAATCGCTTGGACGTGTTTTTCCGATCCTGGTCGTGTCAGAATTCACGCGCCACATTCATCCGCATTAAGATGCGATGAAACAGCGATCGCAGCGAATTAATTTCGCCCGCTTGTGTGTGATGGACATCATGGGCGGTACTGTACCTGTTTCTTCCCACTACGCTACTTCTGCTAGTTCATTTGAGATTAGCGAAGAGGCCTCAGCTGGTGCTCCTTTTCTTACACAATCACCAGATCGGGCACATCAATACGTAGGGTATCGATCGGTTCGCTAGAGTCAAAACTCTTCGGGTATTATCTTCATTCGAATAGGATCTTATACCTTTGCATCACGGAGCGCTGGGTAAGCAACCTTTCAACAAGGAAGAGTTAATTTACACCCGCATCTATCAGTGCAGGCGGCGCCAGATAGGAGTGGCAATCTCGCCTACCTACTCGCGGCTGCCTTACCTTCGTCCGTCACGTCGCAGTCTGTAAGCGCTGCCGAACGACGTAATGTGGATCTCGAGGGTCAAGTCTTGCGACTGACCTCGGATCTTTAGGAAGTCCGCGCGAAGGATCGTCAGGGCTATGAGCTCCTAAATCTTCGGCTTGATATCCTAAAAAGTTAATGCTGTTTGAGTTACCCACATTGCGCGCGTGGTATCCCTCGCTGTCCGAGTCGTTATCGTGGTGATAGATTCATTCGGCTAAAAGTTTTTCACCTTCACCGTCACCCAATCGGCGCTCGACTCACAGTCGACGTCACCATCGGTCTCCTTAGACGGATGGGAGTATGTGACCTCATTTGAGTCTACATACCGTTTCCGACGACCTACGTAAAATATGGGGTGCGTGTTCATATACGGGGGAAGGGTGAGCCTATAATTTAGGTCTCCAACCTCTTCTACCACCGTAAAGGGCACAATAAAACGCGGCAACAACTTCATAGTACCTCCAGGTAGTACAATAAAATTGCATTTTTAGGTAGGGTAGCAGTACTTAATAGTATTTCCCCCCCTACTCTAAAGCGCTCATTATTCTTGCCACCGCGTCACGGACTTTACGTGTGATGGCTAATCGCTCATCCACAAAGCGTTGAGCTTCGCTCACGCTTTTAGCCACAAGCTCTCCTATGACACCGCCGAGAGGTCGGTCATAGGACGTAATTTTCTTGAGCACTGCTAAACTGGCAGGGTCACTAGGGCAAGCTTCTGTCTTTGACATGATACTCTTGCGGCTCATCGTCATATTGACGAAACTATGTCCCTCTTTCGCACCGAGCATAGTGAGAGGCCCTCCCCCACTAAGCCTCGGGCTGTGCACAAACGAGACTTACGCCCGAGGATGGCGCAGTCCGTTAATATAGGACGGTGTCTCACCCGTTTTGGCGTGGACACTGTTATTTATAGCGAACTCCACAAAGGGCAATTGGTTGCTCGATTCTTTGGCAGTTGCTATCGTGCGTAAAAATCCACTACGATCCGATTGGCACGTTCTGTTTCGCCGTCTGTCTGGGGATGATCTGCGGTCGACATGTGAGGCTTGCTACTTAGCAGCTCAAACACATGTCTTCAAAAACCAGACGTAAAATGTAGATCCCGGTCCGATACTATGGACTCGGGCATTTCGTGTAGTCAATATACATGATCTAGGAACAAGAGAGCTGCCTCCTTGTCTGTGATCGATGTTTTACATGGGGTTACCTTTCGTTCGCCAAAGCGATCCAACAGTAGGCGACAATGTTCGTCCTTACTGTAACTCTCATTTATTTCGGAGGCCAATGAGTTCGTTACGTGGAACGCTGCATGGCTGCCAACATTGACTGTCTCAACTTGTGCCTTAGCACGAGACACACTCTCCTGGTGTCTTGCCTCGAAGTCTAGCCTGCGCGAAGAAGCGTCAGCCACGACAATTGCCTTGCCCGGCTTATATTCAACTTTAAGATTAAGTTCAGAGGAGAATGTTAGCCATCTCGCCATTCGAGGCGAGAGGTGCAGTGAGACTTTATTGCGGTCCACAGTGATGCGTGATCCGTTTAAACCACAAATGATTCGGTGCCCAAGAGGTGCACTCAAAACTTGACAAGAGCATATTTTCATGAAACTAGCTCTTTGTCATGCACAGAGTGATTCAATTCTGCAGCTTTTAATAGCCGGGACTGATAAGAGATGACACGGTTGACGCCGTCGTCATCCTTCTGCATGAGCGCGCTGCCGATAGCAAAATTACTTGCATCGCAGACGACGCTAAAAGGCTTATCTGCGTTTCGCAATGCCAGACCGGCGCCTCTAAGAAAGGATTGCTTCACGGATGTGCATCTTATTAATCTTTTCAACTAAAACCATTCTGCGTCCTTTTTAAGGTGGTCAGATAACGATTTAGTTCGCTCAGCATAATTCTTACTATACTTATGCATGTAATTAGCGAGCCCAAGGAAATGGCAAAAATCCTTCACGTGCCGTGCGTGGGATTGGCCATTCCTTTACTGATTTTGCCTTTTCTGGCTCTGGTCGTACACCATGTGTACCTACGATGTAGCCCAGCACAGGTATCTCAAAGACCCCTACGACGCACTTTTGCAAGCTGACGTATAATTGGGACCCCTATGACGCACGTTTCCAAGTTGACGTACAATTTTTGTCCTCTAGAGTCTACAGCACAGCGTCTTAATGACGCTTGTGCGACTTTACTGCGCTCAGCCCGTCCTCGGCCCTACTATGCACGAATACATCGTCAAAGTAATAGGGCGCGAAGGCACAGTGTTGACGCATCACGTGAGCCACCACTCGGTTTAATGTCAAACATTGGAACATCACAAGCCACTCCCAAAGCATACCGCTTGGAATGCTTACAGCTGTTTTGACTACATCGAACTCCCTCATTAGTACCTGATAGTAGCCATCCTTTAAATCTAACGCGGAAAGATAGTTGACATTCCCATGGAGTTCAACAAAGAATCTTTCCGCGGGATTGGCGTTTACTGGGTATGGTCACCGTGTTTAGCTTATTGTAAGTATGAACCACGCGCCATCCACCTGTGGCTATACGCACACAAAAGGGCGGGCTGCAGTGAGGCAACTTGCTCTCACGTACATGTCCCGCCTTGGCTCGCTTGTCGAAGAGACTCATCGATATAATCGACTTAGTCTCTCGGCAACAGCCATTGCCTGGTCACACAATAGTTGGTGCCAGGTTCGAGGTTATTTTCGTGCCCGATGGCTCTTTATGCTGGTAGGCGGCTCGGCACTTCTTTTGGGAACACATCGCGATGCTTCCACATAACCTCAAGAAACGGAATGTCTCTCAAGGAATCCTAGTCTCGAACAGCGAACCGTTTCCTTTTGTCAGTTTCTAGGACGCTTTCGTCCATTGTGGACGACGAACAACAGTCCACCAATTCTCTTCTGGAACTGGTGTGACTATTTCGTTGATCTTTCCTTCCTTTAATTTGGCAAGGAACAGATCCCACGACATTTCCGGGAGTTTTACTATCTCTTCGGCAGATTTAAAGACTTACCGGAGCACCTCAACCGAGGATGCCTTCGCAATGTTGTTTTTGACGGCCTCGAACACCTCGTTCGAAGGCCCGTCCTCTTCAATTTGGAACGATCCAAAGGTCACTCATTTTGACGTGCCTTTGATCGTCCTAATCTGTCGGGTACTCGTTCTTCGAGTCACCACGACCTTTGACTGGGAATGGGGTGCCGTTGCTCTCCTGGCTAACGAACCATTTTCAAAAGCACCAGGCTCTAGGCACTGTGCCGGTTTATGCGACACTTGACTTCCTGTCAGCTCGCCATCTACTGCCACAGACTTTCGGCTCTGTGCAGGACTACGGGACACATGTCTACTTGTCATTGCCCTTTCCCTACCTCAGTCTCCACGGGCTGGGTAGGACCTGTGTCACCTGACATTCAGTAGGTACACTTCCAACTACACGAAGCTTAGGGATCTGGGTAGAATTTTGTAACGTTTGACATCCCGTCAGCGCATTCTCCACTGTGTTTGTCACGACATCAGTTGCATATGCCTCTCGCAGGAGCACAATCTTTCCGGTGTCCTGCGTGGAGCTTGAAAATGTGTGTGTACGCCAGTATATCCATGGTTGGTGTTTTGCCAACCATGGAGAGTCCGTATGACCTCATCCTAGGCATGCCTAGGATGAGGTCATACGGACTCTCCATTCCTAGCACTGTGAACTTCTCCTTACAAGAGAAGTCACTAAAGTTGAAGGCGAGTTCTACCTGAATTTTCTAAGACTTAACGAGCGCGCCGTTCGCTAAACGAACAGTTGCCTCTTCTCGCTTGCCGTCCTGGCAAAGCGATTCAAACATCGCCGATCTCTTTCTTAGACCCGCACCCGAATCCACCGGGAGGTTCATCACCTGGTCATAGCCTCGTACTTGAGCGCTATAGGCTAGCAGGGTTAAGGTCCGATATTTCGGTGCCACAGGGACTATGCTGTCAATCTGTTTGACAGCTCTGAACTTAGGGGTAGCTTTAGAGTCCGCGTCAGCAGGGCATGCGTCCCTACTACGCTAATGCATTTCCCGACCCCTCAGTGGTCGATGCAGAACTCATGCGTCTCGCACGCTGGTTCTTGCCATCGCCAATTGGAAGGGAGTCCTCTTGCTGGGCGTCTTCGCCCTAGCAGGGACCCTGACATAGCAGCGAGATATCCTATTGCCGCACTTGCCGCTTTTAAAGCAGACAACATCTGCATTGCCCAACTCCATGGGAGTGGCATGTACTTGTACTGTATCTTTCAATCCGAGTCTTCACATCGATGGACGAAAGTGCCCTCGATGTGAAGACTCGGATTGAAAGATACAGTACAAGTACTTATAACCTATCCACTCATACTACTATCTCGGCCGACGGCTTTACCAAGCTGTCGCCGAGGAACTTTTGTGATATGCTCCTCAACTAAGTCAAAATGGATTGCCTCTTCCATCCTCGACGGCACCTTTCTGTAAAGGAGCCGTCGCGATGGGCCATGGTGTAGTCCGTTTATAAACGTGGGCACCTTAATGTGCTCCGGAATCGGACATACAGTAATGGATACCGACAGCGAGCGCATCTCTTGCACATACTCTTGCAGAGATCACTTTGCTTGTCGCATTCCAAAGAAGCGTGCCTGAAGCAACACCTCGTGGTTCGGCGGATGTACATTGTGCAAATCTTTGTCTTATAGATGGTTCATGTAGGGAACGCCTTAACGTCCGCCATAAGCGCCGAGTAAGCCCACTCTGAGGCCATACCGCGCAGATGCGACATGGCGTATGACACCATCCGGCTGTCGTCCTCGATGAGCTGGGCGACACCGCATTGCTCCACGGCTAAAAGCCAGTGTACAATCGTATGCGCCGCAATCCCATCGAACTTGGGCGGATCCATCCGAATGGGCCTCGGCTGATGCGGCCGGGTAGAGAGCATCTCAACAGAAATGTTACGCCTCAGATATTCCAGGGTCTGAGTGACAGACTCCGCCGCAGCATGGCCCTGTGCCTCGAAAGCGGTTCTCCGCTGTCCGAGCATGAGTGCCTCAAATTGCTCAACTCAGCAGCATGGTGCTCAGGGAAATTGCCAAAGAGCCTGGCCAGGGCTTGTTTACCAAGACCTGCGCCAAGTGCTCTGCCATCGCCCAATGATGTTCGGATAGGTGGGAGAAATGGGCCTAAACGGTATTGAGGCTCATCCTCACGTACACGCGCAGAGATGCGGGTCTTGTGAAGGATTTCAAGTGCTGCCAAGTGTAGGCGGGCACGTCTCAATGCGGCCAAGCTCTACTTAAGCATACACCCTAGCACAGCGAGGAAGCGGTTTGACCTTCTACTCTCGCGTGCAGTGAGGTTGTTGTGGTGGGCGCCTTAGCGAATTCACCCAACGCACTAAGTATTCAGGTATACGTGTCGTCACGGGAGCGGTGATCCGGCTTCTCGTGCGCACTTACCAAGTAGGAAGTAGTTTATAGACTGTAGGTAACACTAATGTGTATTGCGAGCATATCGTTCTAGATATCTCGCGTAACGGATGACGCTAGACGTGAATGCCCTCAATGACATCACATACACAAGGGTGGGTCACAATGTGGACAATACCCAAGTGGAGGTCCAAGTACATTACATAATTAATTGACCACTCCGATAAGTACACTTTGTGCACTTAACGGGAATTGAGTTACATCAGGGCAACTTAAGCCCGTTAAAACATGCCAAGCCCACCATTATTATTGCAGGTAATTATTGCTTCGCATAAATAGCGTTTTCTTTATTTTGCTGAATGCATTCGTCATAGAAAATAGCTCGTTCTGCAAAGTCCTTCGCAACCTACTGCGGCAACGTATTCAGTAACAACTAACAACCGTAGGTTCGTACAGCGTCCTACGTTGTGTCAGCACCGCCATTTTTCTATCGCAAACGTTTTTGTCGTTCTTGGGAACTTCCTTGTACCAAACTTTTTTTGCCGATCATTAAGTGTCTTCTGCCAGCCATAGCAGCATATCGCTTTCTTGTCCATACCTTGATCAAGTGACTCGTTCAGTCACATCATAGACCCTACTGGTATCTCCCCAAAAACAAAAAAATATACATCTCGAGTCAACTCGAGAACAATGCAAAAGTTTTGGCTAAAGAGGACACTGCTGGTCCAGAGTTACTTTAATTGGGGCGAGAGTGGGAATTAACTATTGCTAGACACCGTACGGCCTCAAGCCGGATTAAACAATATACAACCGCTGCCACGTTGCTCAATACGCTTGACCCGCAACAAGCACAACAGCCACTGAAGCCTTCACATTCATGAGTGTGTCTTCTTATGGCACACCAGCATCGAGTGAACGCCGTGGCATCGTAATAAATGCATCGATGTTCGGTTTCAAATTGAGCTCCTCTGCCATAAAGCCACGTTCACTGATGCCAAGACATACACAATCCCCGTTAAGTGCACAAAGTGTACTTAAAGCGTGGTCAATCTCTTAAGTAATGTAATTGAACCTACCACTTGAGTGTGGTTCACATTGTAACGTCCGAGTATGGTTACGGATAAGTTTGGTTACGAATAATTATGGCTACAGTCAGTAATGGTTACGGTCAAGTATGATTACGGCCAATAGGTGCCCTGCGAGGTGAAAATAAATTTGTCATCGCTTCTAGGCGCTTCACCGCAGACAATTAAGACCAATGCAGCTCCTTCTTTTCCTTCTACTAATTATCGTCTTGACTGCTGTGTACTGTGATCACATTATGAAGGAAAGACGCCATCTCAATCAAAACGACGGACATGCGAGTTTACGAGCTAACTTTGCCAATGGTATCGAAAAAGATAAGGAAGAACGTGGCTTCAATATTTTTCGCAAAAAAAATCCTGTCGACAAAGCAGCGAGGTGGCTTTTGGAAGGGTACAAGCCCCTTTTAAAACAGCAAAATCCAATACAACGCGGTATTGAAATTCAAACATGGTTAAGCGTCATCGAGACGGAGCCTATCATGCCCAAGGATGTCATAACGAATATGGAATCCTACTTTAATTATGAAGAGTCTTTGGAGTTGTGTTTGTGGCTTGTACATGCCAAAAACCTCAAATTAAAAAATTGGGGCATACACGCACGTGATAAGTTGAATGCTGCAATTCTCGACGAAGAATCGTTTCCTACGATATTTAAAAAGAATCCTACCGTCAGTCTAATGTTTTTGGAGTTGAAAGACAAGATTCATTCCGAGGATCCAATTCTTTTAAAATGGTTTCAACACTTCAGCACGCATGAAACTGCAATTGGTGACAAAATATGTGAGAAAGACTTGTATACTTTGCTGAGTAAATCAATAGCGGAGATGGACCTGCTCCAGCTATTAAATTCACTCCAAACAAAGTCGGAATCGCAACTTTTAGCAGAACAAATGCTCATGTTCATGTCCAACGATGCTGATATTAGTATCAAAGTTCTAGCGGCTTGGCTAAAGGATAACAACGATCTTACAGAGTTTTGGAAAAGCTTCCCCCTTGACTTGACTCAAGTTCCCTTGTCACCAGCTTTTTCCGTGTGGTTAATTTCTTACCAGCAAGGCATGCAGAAAATGGGAACGACAGAAAGTAAGATATTTGGGCACCTAGTCGAACTAATTCATCGTTTTCCTAGTCCAGAACAGACATATGTTGCACGACTACATGAACTTGTAGCGGTGCTTGTATCGAGAGTGGATACAAACAAGAAAACAGCGGTTGCGGAACTTATGTTGCTGTCGGACGGGGTCAATAATAAAGACTTGCGGGAATTTGTTATAAGGTCGCTGGCTATTGCTAACTTTGATCCATTAGACGCCATTAATGTCTTTGGTCTTGATAAAGTGATCGCAGCGGGCACAAGTGCCACCGTTGTTGGTGAACTTGTAATCAATTGGTGTAAATACATCGAGGGGTACAATAAACTCGCAGTTGTACAATTCACTGTGGATAAAGCATATAAAGCTCTAGTAGTATTACTGAAACTAACGGACAATACCATCATCAACTTATACACGGCATTGTTTAACTCGACCAACCGAAATTCTATTGCCACTGGCCTGTTGAATCTCATCATTGAAAACAAGATATACAACACCAAATCAAGCGACAGGTTTGCTGCTTTAATCAATTTGAATGCGATGCTACACTTGTAAGCGAATCCCTTACGAATGCAATTTAAAAGCTACAAGAACAATATAAGTACCACATAAAACAAGAAGCCATTCACTAATTTTTCATCTGTGTAACAGTCTTGACATAAATGCTCGTTTGTGCATTTGTCACGACTAAGCTACACTAGAAAGTTGGCCAAAAGCGTGGCTTATCGTCAGTCAATGAAAAAGCCTTGATCAAAGTCTTTTAGCCTCTTGTAATGCCGCATCTTCAGTAGTCGTACAAATTGTTGCAACGAAACTTACAGGCCAATGCGACTACGTTAGCAGCACAAAACGAGAATTCATTTAATTCATACCAGTCCTATAAATAGAAAGCCCGTCGACACTTGTCGGAGTTCAGTAAGTGTTTTCCGTCGTAGCACAATCAACCACAGCTCCATTCTCGCATTTGGATGGACAGCACGGTATCCAGTTTTTTATCAAAAACAAAGCCTTCTCGAGAAGAATTGAATCGACTGTTCCTATCGAGGTGCGCTAGAACTTTTATTTCGGGTTTGTGAACTCATGCGCACGCGTCAAAAACGAGGCATGCATAGGTCTTCATGAATCGCCATGCATACTTTTTGAAAAAGCATTGGCGGTATACGAGGCATGAGGCTCGCAGAGGCAGCGAGTAGCAATAAGTATTCGCTTTTCAGCTCCGTGTGATCGGCTGAGTCAACGAGCAATTAGAGGCCCAATTAAGTGATACGTCATTGACAGCGGTTGCATGGCCATAAATTGCATACGGGCTGCAAGAAATCAAATCGCAGCGTAACTATTGAGCCATTCTGAAGACGCTGAACGTCGGGCAACGTAGCGTCTATTTCGCATACAGCAAGACATGTAGGCGCATGCGTCCGTTATAGTAATCTGATTATCCAGCAGCTCCGAGCGTAAATCAATCGCCAGCATGACTATATTAAGAATGACCCTGAGGCACAACACACAAGCGTTGCGTCGCATGAATTTGCTTGCACATTCACGACGTTAAAAAGCCGTTCTTATCATGCGTCATAGTCGATACTCGTGCGCGAAAACTAGACTCCCTTCGCATTAATTGCCTGCCTTGCGATTCTGTAGAGCTCACAACAGTCGCGTAGAAAACAGCATGCATTACCCCGTTCTACATAATGACTGTGTCCCGCTAATTTTGATAAGACCAAACGATTATTAGCCATAAGAGGTAATCCATCGTTTAAAAAAATCGTCTTCTTCTCCTATACTTGCAAATCGTAGCATTTTGATGCTCTGCCACGATGAATTAACAATACACAACACTGCGTTCTTGCCACCGGATTGCCTGACATCCTTGCACCCAAGAGATCAGTGAGAGAAACTTTTACCGTCTTCATTCACCACCACTTCATTCTCCTCATCGCTTGCACTATCGTCACCGCACGTATTTCGACTTTAAAAGACACTGCAGTTTAGTACATAAGATATTCTTCCACCACATTGATCGCTTTTGCATTTCCATGCAATGAAGTGCAGCAATTCAATGTCGCGCATGCTTCCACCAGCGTAGAAGAATCATAAAATCACATATTGCATATTAACAAGGTCGCAATCGCAAACAGCTTTCTTCGACCAGGGAGCATCAATTAAGTTCGATTCGATTCAACGCTTTCAGACCACTTCTTTGTATGCGTCATCACCACGTTGGAAAGATCGTGGCTAGAAATGCATCATTGAAAGCCATTCAACTTTAAATATAGTGCTATCTGGTCCTTCTATTTCCACAAGAAAAGAGCTGCTTTGACATTCCCGCATGACAAAAGAATCATACCACACACACATTAATATAGAGGAACCAATTGATCTGGATTTATATAGCGTTCTGCACAAAATTCAGTGCATTGGCCATGAAAAGGAGATCGTTCGGCAACGTTCTTCGCAAACTTGCTGTGGCAGCGAAATTAGCGACAACTAGAATTCGTGGCTTTGTTCAGCATCCTACATTGCGCCAGAGTTGCGTTGATAGTTCCTTGCAGAAACACATTACCTTCCTCAATCAAGCAGCTCGTAGGTTCACATCAAAGACTCGTTTCCGGCCGTAATAGTATATTTCCACTAAAGTCACGTTCGCCAATGCCAAGACATCATAGCACACGATTTTGTTCAGACATTGCCATTGCACTCGATATTTTCAGCGGATAGTGTCAGACGAGCTTGTGCCATCTATTGCCGTATACTTGATCGTACTGCACATTGTTAACAAGCACAGCACACGAAGAAGATGATTGTCAATGAGTGAGCAGCTGCAACATATGAACGTCCGCTCATCAACGTATCATCGTTGAGCAAACCTTTACAAGAATCGCAGTGCTTCCTTGAACAAAGTCGACGGTTCCAGAGCAAATTGAGCGAAATCGCTTGATAAAGACACAGGTGATGCGTCTGACAATGAAAGTTGTGCAAAACTGATAGAAGGCAATTCAAGTCTTTCCGCATCGAACCCAAAGACGTTTTCATGAAAGAAGTGGAAACAAAACCACTACTAGATGTTTTTTATCGTGTTTACATCACCGACACGTCGACTTCCTAGTGTCTGGATCCATCCTACAGTGATCTTAAATCGACACTTTTCGCTACGTCTTCTGCGAGAACGCGAACGCCGTACTTATACATCGATCCTGCTGCTTGCAAGAATAAATCATTGTAATCTTCATCCACCACCACTGAATTCTCCTGATCGCTTGCCATACCGTCATCACACGTTTTTCGACTCGAAAGGACACTGTAATTTAATAAATAAATAGTTTACAAGAAGATGCTTCTCAATAAGTGAGCAGCTGCAAACGAATGAACGTCAACCCCTCGACGTATCTTGGTCGTGCGAGCTTTCACAAGAATCGCAGTACATTCACCCTTCACATTCGTGCGTGTCTTCATTTGGCAAATCAGCATCAACTGAATGCCGTGGCACCGGAATGAATGCATCGAAGTACAAATTCAAAGTGAGCTTCTTTGCCACGTTCGCCGATGCCGAGACATAATGGCACATGATACTATTGTCCAAACATTGTCATTACACTCGGTGTTTCCAGCGGAAATTGCATTAAAGAACCTTAGGCTATCTGAAGTCGTATATTTAAACTCGTTGCAGTTTTGATAGCAAGCACAGCTTTGCACCGTCATCTCTCAAGCATGCTGATCCTTAATGATCCAAATGTAACATCTGGATTGATGAAAGCCACCTAGTATTGCTTAAACTGCTTAATCGTTCAAATAACGGCTAAAAGCACAACAGGCACCACAGCCGATACATCATATTGGAAAGATATCGTGCTTATAGCCTGCACTTACAAACCGTAACATATGACGACCCGATGCCACAACGATCTTGCGAAACGCAACACTTCTCTTTTGCCACGTACATGACCCGACATATTGACGCTCAGGATATCAGTACAAGAGGCTTCCATCATCTTCATGCACCAGTACTTTATTCTTCCTGATCGCTCACCGCACCGTCACCACATGTTACTCGACTCAGAAGCCATCTCTTTCACCACACTGATCGCTTTCGCAAATGCATGAAAACAATATAGATATTAAAGCGATATCGATGTCACGCACGCTCCCACTAGCATAAATGAAACATCCACCGAGCTAACGAGCCATCACAACCAGTTCCTTATCGATTCGCCAGGCATCAGGCAGCACTTAATCAATTCGAATTCAAACTCTTTCGAACCACTTAATTCGACGTCGTCAGCAATCCTCACGCCGTTGAAGAAATCTTGTCTCACAATTCATCATCAAAAGTCATTCATTCGAACGCCGTGCTTTTATCCACGCAATTTATTTGCCTATCAACTCTTTGTACTGTGATGCTAGGTCATATACCACCTCCACCATGTAAAAAAGAGAAAGCACGCACTATTTATTGTTACGATGAACCAATTGTCAATCAGTTGGTACCGATTTTTTATTTTAAAAACGCGTTAGGATTCAAGCCTTGTCACCACCAATAAGCCAAAGCGATACTCCTTCTATCTCCACAAGAAGAGAGCTGCCCGAATTCCTCATAACGAAAAGTCATATCACACCCACCATTATTACAAAGGAGCTAATTGATTCGATATGATAGCGTACTTGACATTACGAAGGCATTCGACATGAAAAGTAGCTCGTTTGCAACATCCTTTTTAAGCAGCAACTAGTGTGCTTAACTCCGTACAGCATCCAACGTTGTGCAAGCTTTTGCGTCAAAACATCCTGCGTAAAAATAACAATGTCTTTCTCGAGACTTCCTCTGTACAAAGCTTATACGAAAAAAAAATTAATGCAGGATCTCGCTTTCTTGTACATACCATATTGAAAGTGACTCGTTTTACCACATCTAAGACCCTCGGCTTGATGATATCTATTCTATATTGAAAATGTTCATCTTGCGTCGAGTAGAGAAAATAAGTCTTAGCAAGAAGAGATAGTGCTGGTCCACACAATGCCCGCGTAAATTTAACCATAACTTTTAGATTTTCAAGCGATATTTCCCGCTTGTATTCTCCAGCACGTGTAAATCTAATATAACACCAACTAAATGCCGTGGCATCGTCATGAATAGATCGATGTACTGTTTAAAAGCAAATTCTTTGCCAGAAGTATACGTTCGCTGATACCGAAACACAATGGCATGTGACTTGCCCAGACATTGTCGTTGCACTCGGCACATACAGCTAACATTGCAATAAAAAAGCGCTTGTGCTGCCTGGGTCGTATTCTTGATCGTGCTGCAGTTTTGTTAACAAGCCCAGCTTTCGCGCTATGATGTCTCCAGTATGTTAACCCTTATTGCGATGCAAGTCACCAGTATATCCCTCAGCCTCACAGCATGAACGGCTCTAAGTACAGCAGACAGCATACGAAGAAACGTGTTCCTCAATGTCAGAACAGCTTCCATTGCACAACTATCCGGGGTATGCTACGACGAGTCCATTAGCAGACTAAAGCTTCATGGACAAAGCTCATGCTCAACATGAAAAAAAAAACAGCAAACATTCGATCGTCAAAACTTAATTCGTCTATTCGTCGCAATCTTCTCCGTATCAAAAGCTGCCCATTCGAATGTCAGCACAGATCCAACGTTTCGTAACGTTAGCGATATGTAAGCGTTGTTTTCCCATATCGCGCGACCTCCGGCAAGTAAACTTTACAAGACATGCGGATTGTCATGGCCAGCCAAGAATGTGGCGTTTTTACTATCGATTAAATGGACGTGAGCCACCACTTATCTCTTCCGCGCTGCGGGTGGGTATAATGGGCAAAATACTGCGATCATGACATTCTAACGCGCCCCGTGGTTTGGTTGTCAAGCTACTAATATGAATGGTGGACACCGTGGCTGTTTATTTGTAACGGATCAAATGGTGGCCCCTCTTTTCACTACGTCGATTGTGACTCTTGTTTTCAGTATGTATTCTAATTCTCTATTGATAACGCTATTCGACGCCTGCCACTTGGGCTTTTCGGAACCCATGCGGCTGCTTCTTTGCCTTCTTGCGTTCATTTTTTTGGTTGCGATTTACTTTAAACACGTTTTAAAGGGAAAAAGCCAGCATCCTCGACCCAACGCGAGCACAGTGGAATCTCTTCGAGGCAACGTAGCCAACACTTCAGTGGCAACACAAGAAGAACGTGCTTTCTTGGAGCAATTTTTCCTAAAGAGACGTATCGATAATGTAACTAATGCAATCTTGAAACAGTACAAGAAGATTCTAAAATTGCAAACTATGGCTGATCGCGGGAAGAATCTCGACGAGTGGCTACATCGTAAAAGTGGCAAACTTTTTCATCCCATGGAGGCATTACAAAATTTAAGGGGTAAATTAAAGGTTTTCGAATGGGTGGAGTTACTAGTCCACTTTGCAGAAAGTAAGAATAAAAACGTCTTGTCGTGGACCGCTCACGCTAAAGAACAGTTAGGCAGTATTTGTAACGAACCCAATTTGCTGCCGACGATTTTTCAAGATCATCCGAAGCTGTCTCTATCCGTTTTGCAGATAGTCGACAGAATAAAGGGCAATGATGCCCTCTTTCAAAAGTGGTTTCTATCCGTCAGCACGAACACGCAATTTTCTCCTGAAGCTCTGTATGAATTGCTGAACTTAAGCGCTACGAAGACGTTATCAATCCTCAAGCTTTTTACCGAGCTTCAAACGCTTGAAGCGACACGAACGGGTGCAGAAGAGATGCTCACATTTATGTCCAGCAACAAAGCCATCAGCCAAAAATTGCTTTCCGAGTGGCAAAAAGAAAACAAACATGAAAATCTTGTAACCTTTTGGAGAATTTTGCCTCTTAGCCAGACTGCAGGATTCACTTCATCAATATTTACTTTGTGGTTAGAGGCCTATGGAAAGTTCTCAAGAAAAACAAACTTTCTAGCGCAAGACATGTGTTTTCATCAACTACTAGAAGAGGTACATTTCTATCCTGTCGATCATGGTCAAGCCGTAACCAATCCAGCAGCAAACCTCGCCCTTTTCCTCGAAATCGACGATAAGCAAGCTTTAGAGAAATATCAGACATATGCAAAGATCAATTTTTGGTTGTCCGGCTGTAACGACGATAGATACAGAAAAACATTGTTTAATTATCTGATCTACGGCTCAAGAACACACCCTGATACCTTTGCCTTCTGGATTGGGATTCATCAGTTTGGTAGCAGTGCATTGGCAACACTGGAGCTTAGAAGCGTGAGTGTATGGCTCAAATATATTTTGTATTACAACGAAATACACAAGACGGACAGGTTAATATCTAAATTATCAAAAGGAGAGATAGCAGCAACTTTAATCCATTATACGAAACGTCCGAAGGAAAAGGTGATTAAAATGCTACTTGAAGTCGCATCAAACAAAAACGAAAACCCGGATGTGTGTGAACTCGTCAACGCTGTGATCCTTTTCATAATTGATTCAAAAAACAATGCTCATGTAGGCACGTCAAGAGATGCTGCGCTATATCCGGCCAATGGCCTCGAGCCCATAAGTAGCACACGTATGTGAAGAACATCCTTTATCATTGTTTGTTCCACGGCTTTAAGCACCTCGCAATAAAGTGATACAATGCATCGTTTCCTTTTTTTAAATTGTGTCCTTTGTCTGCTTACAAGCGTTCGTGCGTCGAGGCAGTCAATTGCAGGACTTCCAAAAACTTTAAGACTATTTAAAGTCTTGTATCGGTGTCATCATTTGTATCAATAGCTCATAGAACATGATTACATGTTTGAAGCTCATCCACCATTCAACCAATAACCACTTTCGCCGACATAAGGTCGACTACGGACGTGGCTTTCTAACAAGAAGTTTCCAATCAAAATGCGACTTTTTCTTAAGACGAGCGCGCGTTTTCGATAGCGAGAAGTACAACATTAACAACTATTTAGCGAGAATCCGTCGAAAGGACGCCATGGGTGAATAAATGGTTTTAAAAACAGTTTAATGACATCGTTGAGCATTTGGCGTCTGGAGAAGGCTGTCTAGCAGCTCAGAGTAGTCGTCTGGAAAGGCTCACAGGCATAAAGATAAGCTGGCTCTTGACATGAGCGGACGACAGCGACCGTTTGACCGTATGGTGGCCGCCACCCATTTATGACTGTATGTTCCTGATTCACAAGCTGTAGCTAGATGGAAGGCTGTTTTCTCAAAAAGGTATATTCACTTTGGCCAAATAGTATGAGATCGTTCATAAGCACCGAGTACGAGTCTACTCGTGTCGATTCATTCACTGTAGATCGATTAAACATGACTTTACAAGCCTTCCGCCCTTTGAGTGGCCAGCGTGAACTGCTGAAGCCAATGCTAGCTTCCATCCAGCACATCTCTGACCTCTCCGTAAATCAATCTAAAAGCAACGATCCCGCCATAAGCGCTCGTTTGTAGCAGTCCTTCATATCCAACTCATCGACACTTGTCGGATTCAGTAAAAGTTTAAAGGCGTAGCACAATCGGCGCAGCTACATCCTCGCATTTGGCTGAACATCACAATGTAAAGCTCTCTATATCGAGACCAAAGCCTTCTCCAGAGTTTGAATCTGCTGATTTTTTTGCCAGGTGCTCTCTACTTTGGTTCAGAGCATATGTAAAGGCAGTCATACAATTTCGCATACGGCTGGTAGAACAGCGAAAGCCTGCAAGACGAGGCAAATGTCTGCATTACGCGCCATGCAGACTCCTTCGAAACACGTTGGCGCTCCACGAGGCATTGGATTCGCCAGAAAAGGCAGCGAGAAGCAATTGGTATTCGCTTTTCAGCTCCGTGTGATCGGCTGAGTTAACGAGCAATTAGAGGCGGTTGCATGACCGTAAATTTGCACACTAGCTACAAGTAATTAAATCATTGTGTGACTTCTGAGCCATTCTGAAGACGCGGAACGTCGGGCAACGTATAGAGGAAGATATGCAGGGGGTTTGCGTCCGTTATATATTGATTTGATTAGCCAGCAGCTCTAAAGAATCGAGCGTAAATTAATTGCCCGCATGAGGTACTGACGACAGAATGTACATACTTCAATTCAAATGGGCCATAGCCACAATACACAAGCACAGCATTGCATGAATTTACTCGCATACCGTGTGCAAACACTTTTCTTGTACGCGCTTGAGCCGTGACGAGCAGACCTATAGAAGCCCCGCCATGTGACATATGTACCACTATTGCTGCCTTGGTACTTGTGATTAGCGCTAACTTTTTGCCCCGAGTTCAGCGTGAACGCTTCGTGACACACTAGAGTCTACTTGGTGGTACAGGCCTTACTCATATGCGGCAGCGAGGATTAAAAAGGTGAGTCCGTTTTTCCTCGTTTAAGATGCACCTGGATTGAGTCCACTATAAAGGAACTGCACTGTAACACGTATAGGAATGCACACTACGGTACATTTTTTTAAACAGCTGGGATGGCAGAAGTTGCAAAGGGTCCTGATTTTATAAAAAGTGAGTGGCGAACCGACTCACTTTCGAATTCAAAGCTTTCAAACTGCTTGTACCGACTCTTCGTCAGGAACCCAAGTACGTTGGAGCTATCTTGTCTCACGTTACCACAAAGCGCCTTCTTCAGCCAGCCATATATATACCAACACATTGCTTCTTTGTACATACCTCGATCAAGTGACTTGTTAATTTACATCAAAGATCCGCTTTGGGCCTAACGGTAGAACCCTTTCAACTAAACCGACATCTCCAGTCAAGAAGAGCAAACAATGCAAAAGTCCTGGCAAGAGAAGATTGTGTTGGTCCAGAGCTGCTATATTAGGGCCAGAGCGGAAATGAATGATATCATACGATTGCAAGGCAGCCTCAAGCCGTCGAACGATAAATAGCCGCTGTCAAGTTGCTCAATATGCCTGAACGCAGCAAGCACAGCAACAACTATACCTTCCCTTTCGTACGTTCGTCTTCTTTTGGCTCACCAGTATCGAGCGAATGCCGTGGTTTCATCGTTTCAAAGTGAGCTCCTCTACGTTCGCTGACCCTTATCGACACAAATGCCATGTCTGGATCGATGCAAGTCACCAAGTACATGCATGTATATCCCTCAGCATGACGGCTAGAAGCACAGCAGACAGCTTACGAAAAAAGATGCTCGTCAACGCCAGAACAGCTTCAAATGAATGCACTTCCATTCAACGACATATCTTCGTCGAGCGGCATATTTCACAAAATCGCAGTGCTCCCTTGAACAAGAACCACGGCTCAATAGCAATTGCGCCAAATCGCTTAAGAAAGACCCTGCTGGTGCGTCTGACAATTAATTGCACAACTAATCGGGGTCTCTTTCTACGAGTCCATCAGCAGACTAAAGCTTCATGGACAAAGCTCATGGTCCACATGAAAAAAAAACAGCAAACACTCCATCGTCAGGACTCCATTAGTCTATTCGTCGCAATCTTCTTCACACAAAAGCTTGTTGTTTGAATGCTACGGAACAGCACAGATCCACACGTGGCCTTATGATAGCGAGGACGGGCAAAATATATCGCGCCCTTGGCTTGATTTTCAAGCAATTAAAGGGCGTTTTCAGGAATCGAAATAACTGGTGGGGCCCCGTGGCATTGTACAGTAACGGATCAAATTGTGGCCCCTGCTTTTTAATGGTCGGAGATAAATCTTGGTTTTAGTATGCAATCTGATACGCGCATATCAAAACGAATTTCGACGTTGCCAGTTGCTTAAGTTTACTCAAGGCCGATGCGACTACTCTTCTTTCTTCAATTCGTCATTTTTGCGACTGCAATTTATTGTGAGCACGTGTTTAAAGGAAGCCAACAGATCCTGCGACCAGGTGGACACGCGAGCTCAGTGAAAGCTCTTCGAGTCAACGTCGTCAAGGGTTTAGAGGCGAAACAAGAAGAACGTGGGTTCCTTCCGTGTTGCTCTGTAGACCCTATTGAAAAAGAAGCTCGACAATTTTTACGTCAATTCGATGAGATTGTACGAAAAAGGCAAGATTCAATCGTGCGCTCAAAAGAAATTCAACCACTACTTAGCATATTGGAGGATACTTATACTATTGAAGAGACAATCAATGCATTGGAGGTGAAAATGACTCAAACCAAGGATGCCTTGAAAAAAGATCCGAATCAATCTCAATGGGTCCAGTTGCTGGTTCACCTCATTCAAGCCGATGAAACGAATGGCAAGCAGTGGCAATTTCACGCTAAAACCAAATTAAATGCTTTTTGTAAAGATCCCGCACACCTGTCCTCGATTCTTCACCTTGATCCGACCTTTTCTCTCACCGTGTTAGAGCTTGAAGACAAAGTAAAGGCTGACGATGCGCACTTCCTGCAGTGGTTTCAAAATTTCTTTCAAAATGACGTCAATACAAAAGCCCACCATAACGAATTGTATTATTTGCTGTTCAAAAAATTAAAAAACGACACCGAAATGTTAAAGCTCTTTCGATCGCTTCAAAGACATACCGAGACCGAAACGAATGCTAAAGAGATGATTTTGTTTATGTCTCACGACGAGGTCATTAGCAAAAAAGTGTTTGAGGAGTGGCTAAATGAAAATGGAGAAAACGCAAATCTTGTGGAGTTTTGGAAAGTGTTGCCTCTTGCTTTGAATCGACCCTTCTTATCACCAGCATTTTCATTGTGGTTAAATGCTTACGGAAGAAGCTTGAAGAGGAATCAAGGGCAAGAGATCACTTTTCATCATCTGCTAGAAACAATTTGTGCCAATTCCGACGAAATTTTTGACGAGAATGAGAATCCAGCAACTCTTCTCGCCGCATTTCTCAAAATACCATTTCACGAAAACTACGCCAAACACTCCGCATCACACATTGAGACGTCATCTAAAGACGTCAAGCTATGTACTCACGCAAATTTGGCGAGAATTTATCTTTGGGTGTCCGGTTGCAGCGATACAAGATACGAAAAACAATTTTATTCAACGCTATCGTTGTCTCTTCTTCCTCCCGAGTACATTTATTTCTTGCTCGATCTTGGAAAAGCGGCAGGAAAAATAAGTGAACGTGTGGCGATTAGAAGGGAGAAGGTATGGCTCGAATACATTGTATATTACAGAAAGATCAATCGTAAAACCAATTCAATGGGCATGACTGAATACATGATAAAAGATTATGTAGCTAAAAATCCCAAACGCTCGCTTGAGTCGATAAAAGCATTGCTTGCCAAATTAGCAAAGGGCAAAAACATAGACTCGGATGTGCTTAATGACGATATGAAGTTGCAAGAGGTTAAGCACGCTATGGACAACAATGCTCATGTCGGCACTTCGAGAGATGCGGAGCTTTACCATAAGAACAATTTCTGACAACATCAAAGCACTAGGGCATTCGATATCTTTGTCTTCGCGGCTTTTGTAGTACTTTTCAGCTAAATAAAGTAATGAACCATTCATTTTCGTATCTTTCGTGTCGTTTCGATACCTACAAGCGTTCGCGAAAAGTCAGCAAGCTGCGGGATAAATGAAAAGCTTTAAATTTCATTTAAAGAGTCTTACGCAACTTTTTTGAAAAATATCGATGTCATAACTTACACAGCATGTTTATAGTGTCAACTTCATTCTATTTTAGACAAGAGGGCCAATTTTGTCGATCTGAAGACATGCTTCAGTAAGTTTTCTGTCGCAAGTAATTGCAAGGATTATCGTGTACTGCTAATATTTTATCGAGTGTTGCTATCACTTGGGCATGCAGGACCTGAACTATAGCCGATATCGTCGATCTAATACTACAACAATGCATAGTCGCAAGGTATAACAATTTGTCACTCGTCGGAACCTCTTTGTGCTGTTGCTTGCCACAATTGAAATTGTGAAAGGGAACATGGCGTGTCTTTAGCTTCGTACGACACGGTGCACCATTAGAGCGCTTAATGATTCGTCCAGTGCAGGAAGCTCGACGGTAGGATACCGACAACGTACTGTCGGCTTCAGCATCCGTCAATGGACGGAAAGGTTGCGAACAGATGGACGTGACGAAGAAAACGCGTTGGTACTTACAATTGATGCGACTTTTCTTTAGACTAGCAACGCCTAAAACAGCGAAAAATACAGCATCAACAGATGTTTAGCGAGATCTGTCGAAAGCACGCTAGAACGAAATGAATGGTCCAAGGAGCAGTAAATGGCCTAGCTGAAGCCTTTAACGTCTAGTAAAGACTGTCTAGCAGCTCCAAGTAGTCGCCTGGAAGGTCCTACAAGATAAAGAAAGAAGCTGGCTCTCGACGCGAGTGGACAGCGACGATTCGACCGTATGTTGGCCGCCATCTATTCATCACCTTAGGTTCCTGATGAACAAAACATCTGCTGCAAGCGTGAAGCGATTTCGACTTGGAAATAGATCCACTCTGGCCAGATGCTACCGAGACGATAACGCTGTTGTGGAACATGGCTAGTCCAGTTGCAAAAAGACTTCGATGTCTGGTCAGTGCTTCGTAAGAGCTGTTACCATTGCGACCACGCCTTAGTGGGACCAATGAGTGATTCGTAAAAGGCTTAAGAAAAAGCTCGACGAATTGTCAATAAAGGACGAGAGCACGCAGGTGCATGAGATCATTTTATTAGCTCCGAGTACGAGTCTACTAGTGTTTATTGATTGACTGTATAAGGATCAAAAATGCCTCTACAAGCCTTCCACTTTTCATTTATTAGAGATCAGCGTGATCGTCTGAACGAGTTTTAGTGGCCAGCGTGAGCGGCTGAAGCCAGCACGTCGTTCTAGCACATCTCTGACCTCCGCATACCAGTCTTAAAAGCAACGATACTATGCCAGAGTTCCTCAATATTGCATTGTTGCACTGGGCAGCATATCACGTAGTTCTTGCACCGTCCATTTTGACTTTGGCTGACGTACTTCGTCGGAAATGGCAAATATTTACAGACACAACGCGACTTGCACGCAGCTTGTCATGCAATCACCGCGACAAATGTGGCTCGTATTGACATCGTATTAGAACATGTGCTCGAGCGCAAAGCGGCAAGCCGTGTTGCTCGTCATTTGACGAAGTAGGGCTAAAGAGGAATACTTTATATTATTTCTTAGAGGAAATAAATAAGGAAGCACAAAATTATTATCTTTAGTAGTTTTGACTTTATTAATTCTAATATTACCAAATTTGGTAATATCCAACTTGTGGAAGGATGTTTTAGTTGACATGTGCTGTCAGAGCTGATATTTCTACGTCGAGCTTCTTTGCTTGAAGATACTCTTGCAGGGGTAACCAAAAATATTCATTATCGGAGGTAATAATTCCAAGGATCATTTATCGGAGGCTCTACCACTGCCGTTCCTATGGACTTAATAGATATTCTGAGGTATATGATATTTAATAAAAACCTAGCAGGATATCATTTAACAGGTCTATATATATCTTGTGAACCATCTAGGAGTGACGTGTTTTTTGTGCGCGAATTTTGCGTTGTAGGTCCCGCAGGACCTTCAGCGCTGCTCTGTGATCTTTGTGATCGACGTTGAGCAATTTCCCCACAACGGGCACAGCATCCAGCTGCACTGACATTCTCAAACTTTCTTCGTCTGACTCGTCGTCATCGTCGAAAAATTTTTGAATTGTTTCGCCTCCGTTGCCTAACACCAATTTTTACCGGCTTGTCATCCCTCAGCTCAACGTCTGCCTCCTGCGCTTCTTCGATTGGATTTAGAAATTTGCAACTGACATGGGATGGCGAATATGAAGGGCGTCGATCGCATTTTGAAGTTCGTTTTCGATTGCTTCTTTTTCTGTGTCGAGTCCCGCTCAAGAGAGCGCTTGAATTCGATTGTCGAAGGATCCAGTGTGTATAAAGCAATTAGCGAACTCCGATTCTGGCAGCTCTTCGCATGCGGCTTTGCTCTAGCGCATTGCCACAAGCTGATCAGCTTCGTAAATATTGGAAGCGCCTTATTCGTCCCGATCGAGCGTGTCCTGCAGCTGATAGAGACGCTTTAAAGCTGCAATGAATTCAGCATTCTTAGGCTGATTCTTTGATGATGCATTTGGCGAGAGCGGGATCAACTCAACATTACAAATTTTCAATCTTACATATGCGAAGTCGCATCATCGTACAGAAGTGCAACTTGTCGATTCTTTGCTTTTAGTTCGTCGTCAAAGCGCTTTGGCCATTCTTGAAAGAGTTTGCTTCTAATCCAAGCTTTCTAATTCATGATTAAAGAAGCCAAGCTCTTTGCCAGATTTGATATATAAATGCTCGAGGTTTTTGCGCGTGACCGACGATGAACAATTTAAGCCGATGTGAGCCATCTGCATTTGCAGTGAAGGTAATAGATGGATTGATTATTTAAAGTCTCGCTGGCTTCAAGGCTTTCAAGTCCCCGTCGAGAGCGGATCTACTGATATGGAGACGATTGAAGAAGTGCTGCCAACCATTAAAGAAAAGCTACAGAAATACGAGCTACGCGACAGTAATAATAGTGATGAGACTAATTTATTCTATCGAATGGCTCCGGACAAAACAATTGGGCGCACGTAAATCGAAGGGTCAAAAAGAAAGACAAAACAAGCTTTACTCTAAGAAGGATGGCGCGTAATCGATATTCAGGTTCACTGTGAACCTTACAGCTTTGACTTGATAAGCTCTGTTGCAATACTGACACGCTGAGCTTCGCATTAAAGAACCCACTCTACAAGCACTTGATCTAGTTCGGGGTGTTTGTCAGTGCGAGCGCGCTACAAAGTTCAAATACAGTATCAGCAGCCATTTCTATAAGAAAGAAGATTTCCGAAATAGAATCTTCCTTTGCGTCGAGGCGATTCGAATCCTTAGCTTTATGAAAATTATTGTGCTTTGAGTAGGAGGCTTTCGTAAATTAATTACTTGCTTAGCCCAAGCGCAAAGAGCAGCTTGAGTCAAGCTTGGCAACTCTTCATGCTTTCGGCCGATTTTAAGCTTTCTTTGTTCGTGAGGTCTTAAGAGCTAACTTGCTTTGGAGGCATCTTTTTGGGGGCGCTTGTGGTATTGGGGTGTTATTTCTGTTGTGTTTTGGGTAGGAAGGAGGAAGAGCAGTTTGATGCTTGTCTTAATTTTGTCTTACATGACGCTTCCATCCAATCAGGATGCGTGCCTCTTTTGTACGATAATTTATCAACTATGAGAAGTACATCCCGTATCTGATATCCTCAGACATACGATAGTTTTTGCTGTCTACGAGAAATTTCATTAAACAGAGGTTAGACTGTATGCTAATACAGCTTTACTTTTTTCCCTTCTCTAAAACCTCAAAATTTACCTTTAGTAGCTAAGACTTCTTAGCTACTTAAACCCTTCTTCTGCACGTCGTGTACGTGATGTAGTCGTGGCTCCACATTCAGTGTAATCAGTGTTGGTTGACTAGTTTACTAGCAAAGGGCGCCCCGTTGCACTAACTGCCTTATGTTACACGCCCATTTAGTACACTTAACAAGGAGGTCAAATATTTTTGTGAAGTTAATTGACCTGTAATTTGGGTGAGGCTCACATAAAGACGCACCCTTTTGAATGTGATGGACACACGTGCATTCACATTAAAGGGATGATGCCTGGGACTGACGTCATCTGCAAGCCAACGTATTTAAATATTTACGTTCGCCAGGCACTTCTACAGAGATGACATCTTATCATTCGGTAAAAATGCTAATATCAAATTCCATTTAATATGAATCAGTCTTAAACTTACTTCGTAGTACACAGTGCACACTACAGACGTCATTTTTTAAAGGTAGAAGCTAGTTGGGTGAAGTCGCCTTAGGTGCCCACCACCAACATCGCTGCACGTAAGAAAGACGGTCAACCCGCTTTTTGCTGTGCCCGAAGGAGTGTGCTTTGCAGTGCAAAGTTGATTTAGAAGCGAAGCTCATTAAGGTTCCCACGTTTATAAACGGACTGCGGCACGATCCATTGCGACAGGCTCATTTTAGAAAGGTGCCGTCGAGGATGAAAAAGACAATTCTAATTGCCATAATTGAGGAGCAATGCTTCAACAAACTCGGCGACAGCTTGGTAGAAGCCGTCGAAATGACACTCGTATGGAGTTAAGCAACGCAGACGTTGTCTGCTACTAGTGTGGCATGCGCGGCCACAGGATAACTCGCTGCTATGCTAGAGTAGCTACAAGTGCTAAGAGTCTGGCAAGAAGGATCCCTACCCAAAGAATGATGGCAAGAACCAGCGTGCACGACGCATGAGTTCTGCATAACCCTCGGAAATTGCAGGAGAGCAGTAGGAGCGGGATAATCTATTAACGCAGACTCTGAAGCTACCCTTAAACTCAGAGTCATCGAAACCAAAGCGTAGCCTAATCCTTGAGGTACTGGAAGTTTGGACAATCCTGCTAATATATAGCGCTCGAGCACGAGGTTATGACCAAATGATGACCCACCTCGTGGATACGGGTGCATTACAGAATTTTGGGAAACTCGTGGCTCTGAAACAAAGACATTTGATATTTGAGTCGCTTTGGCAGGATGGCAAGCGAGAAGGGGTGATCCTTCGCTAAGCGAACGACACGATCGTAAAATCCGAGGGAGTTCAAGTTGAGCTCGCTTTCAGCTTTGGTGACTTCTCATGTAGAGATAAGCTCACGATGCTAGGTATGGAGAGTCCATATGACCTCATTCAAGGCATATCATGATTGGCAAGACACCAACCATGGAGAGACTGAAGTGCACGTACAGTTGCTAACTCTACGCAGGATACCGGTGAGGATGTGCTCCTGCGAGAGGCATATGCAATTTATGTCGTTTCGAACAGAGTCAAGGGTGTGTCAAACGTCACCTGGTCCTACTCAGAACCTAGAGCCTGGATAATTCAAAGTCCCGACGGTAGGTCAGGTGACACAAGTCCTACCTGGCTCGGAGAGACGGGTACTGTGTTAGGCTGCATCGAAGGAATGAGGTACGAGCAGACCTAAGAGGTAAGTCTGGCCAATCACACGTCACGTGAAGGAGCTGCGTCAATTTCTAGGGGTCGCTTATAAGTTGCGTAAGTACTGCAAGAATTGTGTGGAGCGGGCTACGCCCTTGTCTGACTTTCTTAGAAAGGATGCAGAATCGGTTTGGATGAATAGCAAGCAGATGCGTTCACATTAGTAATAAATCTCTTGTAGAGCCACAGGTGTTGATATTGGCGGAGACGGACAAACCCTTTAGCGTCATCTGCGATGCAAGCAATTTGAATCGGGAGTGCGCTAATGCAGAACGATGACGACGGCGTTGAACGTGCGTCTCTTACCAGTCCTGATTTTTGTAAGCTGAGAAAATAAATTACCGGCGCATGACAAGGAGCTACTATTAATCTACTATGTTCTTGTTCAATTTCGAGTGCATCTGGTGGTCACCGAACCATTTTTGGTTTATACGGATCAAGCATTACTGCGGACAACAATTAATTTACCGCACCTCTCACCTAGGATGGCAAGATGGCTTACATAATTCTCTGAAAATTATTATAAGGCTAATACAAGCAGGTTAAATCGAATCTCTTGGCTGACGCGATTTCGCGCAGACCAGGCTTCTAGGCAAGACACCAGGAAAGTGTGTCTCGTGTTAAGGCACAAGTTGAGTCATCAATGTTGGTAGCCATGAAGGTCTACCACGCGACGAGCTCGTTGGCTTCCGAAAAAAGGATAAACAAAAGCTACAATCAGGACAGATATTATCGTCTACTGTTGGATCACTTCGGTGGATGAAAGGTGTAGTCGGGCACGTCTTAATGAGTCCGCGCTCTACTTAAGCACACACCCTAGTACAACGAGGAAGCGGTCTGACCGACTTCTCTCACGTGCAGTGAGGTTGTTGTGTTGGAAGTTCAAGGTGACAGGAGTTGAAGATGCGATTAGCGCCAGTTGTTATTTCCCGTGTGCATAGTAAGATGAAGTAGTTAGTGCTTGCAACCAACCAAATTAGTAGTGGTTGGAGCAGAGAGAGTTAGAAGGAAGAGCAGCTCTAGCAGGCAAATAAGTCATGTTAACTCAGAGTCTTATCATCCTCTTCCTTAAGAAGCAAAACATTGCCAACAGGTTAAGAGCCCAAGAGCTAAGACAACGGACACGAAGCCTACACCGGCACCAGCAGGTCACGCAAGGGCCTCGCCGGCCCGCGGTGCTTTGCCGGCGCGCGTTGCCTCGTCCGCACGTGCTGCCGCAACCGTTGAAGACTCGCCAGCTCGCGAAAGGAGCTCGGCAACAGACGACAAGATTCTCGCGGCCCTCGTCGCTCTGACCAACCGCATGGAGAAGATGGAGTCTTCCCAGCGCGATCGTGAAGATCAAGAGAGAATGATGGGTGCTGTAGAGAGCGGGATGTTTTCATCAGCGTTTGGTGCTAACGCGCGGGCAAGACCGATGACCATCGACGCGCTCACGGACTCGCCTGAGCGTAAGCCGGTCGCACGGCCACCGCGCGCACGTGAGCCCGAGATTGAAGAGTCCATGTTTGCGTCTTTCGCGCCGGCACGGGCGCATGCTCCGACTCCCGGCGCGGTACCGCGTCCAGCAGATGGACCAGCACCATCGGGGCAAGCTCCTAATGCAGCAGCATTCTATGCGACACCGAATGCGAGTCAGCGCAAGCTGTCGATTCGGAAATTTGACGGGACTGAACTCTATAAGGGACTAGGCTCTGGGTTCCTCGACTGGGGGCGCACGTTTTTGCGCGCTGTCAACCTGGCTGAGTCCTCGTGCGGTTTCACCTGGAGTGAGGACGTTAAGGTTGACCTGCTTGGTCACTACCTCAGCGGAACGGCTGAGCGTTACTACCACAAACAGGTAGACACGTGGTGGAACCAGCATCCGACGCTGGACTATGTTATGTGCCAGCTACTTGCAACATTCAAGACGTCTATTACGGCTAGCCAGGCGATGAAACTGTTCATGCAAAAGAAAGATTCTAAGCGCACATGGGCAGAGCACTACCTATACATGGTTGCTGTAAGCGACGCACGTGGTGGTGCGGACTCACTCGTCCTAGATAACATCGTGCACCACGCGTCGCCCGAGCTTATGAACGTAATGCGGGCCAAGTACGACCCGACGCGTGTCGACTATCTTCGACATGCAGAAGAGCTGGCGCATTTTGCCCAGTCAATCGAGCTTGGAAGCGGAGCAATTGGACGTGAAGTCGTCGCTGCTCATGTTGAACCAAAGCGTAAGGACACGCGCACCTGCTATGCATGCGGCAAGGTCGGTCACGTGCAAGCTGACTGTCGCTCTAAGGGCAAAATACGAAGTGGAAGGCCGAAAGAGGACAAGGCAGGTGGAGGTATGGTGCTCGCACTGAGCGAAAAGAACAAGAATGAAGGAGCGAAGAAACTAAAGCGTGGCAAAAAGAGCAAGCGTGAGATGGTACTTGCGGTGTGCGAGTCGGATGACTACGATGATAGTGACTGGATTCTCGACAGCGGCGCCAGTCGACATCTCGTGAATGACGAGAAGTTGCTATTCGATTCTGCCACATGCAGCGAAGAGATCGCGATGGCTGATGGAAAGACGTTGAAACTGACGAGAGTTGGGAGCGTGCGCCTTAAGGTGGTGGCTCGTGGTATGGAGAGCACAGTGGTGCTTACAGATGTTTACCTGGCGCGGAGATTGTCAAAGAACATCGTTTCGTATGGCAAGCTGGAAAGAAAAGGCTTTGCTCTTGTCTACGATTTGAAGGGGCGTGCACTTGAACGGCGCAGCGACGGCGCTGTCGCGTTTGACGTTGAGATGGGAAGAAACGTTTTATACGTTAAAATATCAGCGAAGAAGGGGCGACAGGACACAAGTGATACTATCATGGCCGTGCTCGAATCAAGTGCGAGCGCAGATGTTACGAGCGATGTGCAAGAAGGGACGCTTTTACATTTCCATCAGCGTTTCGGGCATCTGGCATTCGACACCATTGAGCGCATGGCTCGAGACCCAGCCTCAGGGATAAGGCTGACGAGCAGCAAGCGCATGGCGTGCGTTTCGTGCATGGAGGGTAAACAGACGCGAAACTCCCAAAACCAGACGGACAGTGGTTTCAACGCGCCCATTGACAGAGTCGGTGGAGTCATCTGTTCGGATTTGAAAGGTCCAATGACGCCACGGGATAGGCTCGGAAACCGTTATTTGGTTAANTACAAGTGCAGCGTGGTCACAAGATAGCCCGCTGCTATGCCAGAGTAGCTACTAGTGCAAAGAGTCTAGCAAGAAGGATCCTTACACAAAGAATGATGGCAAGTACCAGCGTGCACAACGCATGTGCTCTGCATGACCCTAGGAAAACAGGAGAGCAATTTGAGCGCAATGCCCTATTGACGCAGACTTTGAAGCTACCTCTAAGTTCAGAGTCATCGAATCAAAGCGTAGCATAATCCTTGAGGTTCTGAAGGTTTGGACAACCCTGCTGGTATATAGCGCTCGAACACGAGGCTATGACCATATGATGACCCTCCTCGTGGATACGGGTATGATATGCCTTGAATGAGGCCATACGGAATTTCCATACCTAGCACTGTGAGCTTCTCTAATCGTGAGAAGTCACTAAAGCTGAAAGCGAGCTCAATTTGAACTCCCTCGGATTTTACGAGCGCGTCGTTCGCTTAACGAAGGGTCACCCCTTCTCGCTTACCATCCTGCCAAAGTGACTCAAACATCGCCGGTCTCCGTTTCAGAGCCGCGAGTATCACAAAATTAGGTGTTGCGGTTGGTAAGACACCAACCATGGAGAGGCTGGCGCACACGCACAGTTGCTTACTCTACGCAGGATACCAGAGAGGATGTACTCCTGCTAGAGGCATATGCAAACGATGTCGTGTCAAACAAAGTAAAGGGTGCGCTATACGTCATTAGGTCCTAACTAGAGCCTAGAGCCTGGGTAGGTCAGGTGACACAAAGTCCTGTAAGTTGAATTGAAATCCCACTGAGACGCACCACGTAAGATCTGCTAAGAGCTACGCTCGACTTTTCAACATCATACCAACATTTTAAATGTGAACTCAACTTCATCGAGCGCTTTGAGTCCGAAATAATGCTATTGCAGCTTCCGGTGAAACAACCAGAGCAGTCGCCAGGGCTTGTGTCTGCCTACCCAGCTCAAAGAGACGGATACTGTGCTAGGCTGCGTCGTAGGTATGAGGAAGGAGCAGTTCCAAATAGGTAAAGTCTGGCCAATCAGACGTCTCGTGAATGATCTGCGTCAGTTTCTAGGGCTCGCTAATAAGTTGCGTAAGTACTGCGAGAATTGTGCGGAGCGGGCTACGCCCTTGTCTGACTTTCTTGAAAGATGCAAAATGGGTTTGGACAAAAAAGCAAGCAGATGCTTTCACGTTAGTAAAGAAATCTCTTATAGAGCCACAGGTGTTGGCATTGGCAGAGACGGAGAGATTCTTTACCGTCGTCTGCGATGCAAGCAATTTGCAATCGGGAGCGCGCTAATGCAGAACGATGACGACGGCGTCGAACTTGCATCTCTTACCAATCCCGACGTTTGTAAGCTGAGAAAATAAATTCGGTGCATGACAAGGAGCTAATTTTAATCAACTATGCTCTTTTAAGTTTCGAGTGCACCTGGTGGGCACCGAGCCATTTTTGGTTTATACGGATCAAGCACTACTGCGGACAACAATAAATCCACCGCACCTCTCACCTAGGATGGCAAGATGGCTTAAATTATTATTTGAATATGATTTCAAGGTTAAATACAAACAGAGTAAATCGATTCTCTTGGCTGACGCGATTTTGCGCAGACCAGGCTTCGAGGCAAGACACCAGGAAAGTGTGTCTCGTGCTAGGGCACAAGCTAAGTCATCTGTTGGTAGCCATGAAGGTCTACAACGCGACAAGCTCGTTGGCCTCCGAAAAAAAATTAATGGAAAGCTTCATTCAGGACAGATATTGTCGTCTGCTGTTGGATCACTTCGGTGGACAAAAGGTGTAGGCGGGCACGTCTTAATGAGGTCACGCTCTTCTTAAGCACACATCCTAGTACAACGAGGAAACGGTCTGACCGACTTCTCTCACGTGCAGTGAGGTTATTCTGATGGGCGCTTTAGCGACCTCACCCAACGCACTAAGTACTTTGATATACGTGTCGTCACGGGAGCGGTAATCCAGCTCCTCGTGCGCACTTGTCAAGTAAAAAGTAGTTTTTGGACTGATTTATATCAAATCATATTTGAGCATAAACACCTATTTCTAACCAATTCTAAGATATCATCTCTTTAGGTACACACTGATATGTATTGCGAAATATCTTTCGAAAAATCTCGCGTAAAGGGTGACGCTAGGCGTCATCCCCGCAAATGTGAATGCCCTCAGGGACATCACATACATCAAAATGTGAGCCACACCCCAGTCGTAGGTACAATTACATCACTTAAGTAGTTGACCGTCTTCTTAAGTACATTTTGTGTACTAAACGAGGATTGTGTAACATTAGTGCAACTTTAGCCCATTACAAGAGGTATCCCTTCCGTCGCGCCGAAGCTAAGTCGCTTTAACTACAATGATGGCCTGTTTTGGTATCAGCTGTCATCTTGTGATCCCTTAAGAGCCTATGTCCCTCATACGATAGATCGCAAGCTGAAGTTACTTAACGAACTCCATGATGCACTATCGAAGGACATCTGGGCCGTAAAAGACATTCTTATAAGCTTTGCTCTGGTTGCGGTAATTTCCGATGCTACTGCGGTCACACGCGCTATTGTCACCACATCGAAACGTTGCGAAATTGGTACTGGACTTATGAGCCAGTCTTTATCTTGTTAGAGATAAGTCACTTCTTTATGATGCTCTCGATTGTGTCAATGCAGACGAACTAATGTTGCCGAACGCTTAAAAGTTACGTTTAACCAAAGTTGTCAACGTTACCTTCGAAACGGGTATTGACGGCGTTGTACACATGATCACGTTATTAACCGTTTACTTTACGCGCCTCCCCTCTCTAAGGACCTACGTTTAATCTCTTACGGCCAACTGAAAGAAAATTGGTTGCAAATTTGTTGACTCCGACTACGACAATGGTCATATGGTGAAAGACGGCCATGTTGTGTTCATTGTTGCATAGTCAATTACATTGGCGGGCTTAATACAAGGAGCAGACAAGGACGAGTGGTCACGAAGAACAGCATTGTAAGCATGGTACTATCTGCCGTAGAAAACACACACGCTCTTTCAAGGCCGGATGAAGGTACGCTCCAACAGTTCCACTTACGCGCAGGACATCTCGCTTACGACTCCATTGAACGTCTGGCTCAAGATCCAAATTCTGAATTCAAGTAGACTGATCATGACCGTCCTGATTGCGCTATCTGCTCTTAAGGTAGAGGGACACGAATTCCTCAGCCTCTGGCGATTATTCACCGATTGACCGAGTCGGACGAGTAAGTTGCAGCGATTTTTAGAAGGCCCAATCGCGCCTCGAGACAAGCTTAGCAAGAAAAAAATAGTCCCATTTATCGACTACAAGTCAAACTATGTGCACGATTTTCAAGAATAAGGCTACCGCCAAGGTCCTATTTTGTTGCCTGGTTAGAAACCGAGTTTTGTTGCCGTATTCGCGTTCAACGGACAGACGGAGGGGGCTTTTTATCACACAACGTCTGTTAGATTATTTGCAATAAATTCGGCATTTAGCGTCAGACAACTGAAGCAAGTACGCCCCAGTCTAATGAAAAAGCTGAGCGAATAAATCGTACTATATAGAACATGGTTTGGTGCATGCTCTTTGGCTCTGATGTACTACTTACCCACTGGATCGATGCTGCATGCATTTTGAGCCAGAGCCCTACCCGTGCGAATGTTCAATGGGCGTTCTTATTTCAGTTCCTGACCGGAAATACCCTTGTTCTTCATGGTATTGTCGTCGAGCCAAGCACTGACTCGAGAATGGTCAAGAGCTGAAAGATAATGCCACATCCCGTGCGTGCAGCTCAGGCGAAATATCCCGCGGCGCAAGGGGAGAAGAATGTATTGCAGTCGGACAACAAGCTAATAAATTTGCGAAACATAGTCATCGTCTGCGGCACTCAATAGGTCAGAGAAAAAGTCACAGCGCCAAGCTAAAGTGGACGGAGATATCGCATGTAATGCTGAGACCGTGGTGCATCCTGATCGACAGGATGTGGACGTAAGCAGCTCTTTATTATGTACAGAGCAGCCTTCACTGGCAGCATTTGCCGTTGTTGCTACCAGGAGCGCGAAAAAGGATGCTTGGGTGCTTTGAGCGAACCCGATACACTAAATTACAAACAGGCTCGGCGCAGTCTGCAGAGCAAGAGGAGTTCTGGTCATAAGAAGCGAAAAATACTCGGACACTTGTTTTTCGGTCGCAAGGCTTCAAACCACTGCCAACGTAGTAGGTCTACAAGACCAAGAGGCTTGGAAATGGAGATGTTAACAAGATCAAGGCGCGACTTGTTGGTCGCAGTAATCTTCAAATGCAAGGAGAAACTTACTCCGCAGTCATTTCATTGGGCAGTATTCGTACTATTATCGCCTTAAATTATTTGGTGCGTACCGGCTTAACACGGAGATGTACCAGGTGCTCACGTGAAGTCATCTATTGAAAACGACTACAAGATACTGCTTCAGGTTCTGCCAGGGATAGAAATTGTACCAGCTACACTCAAGAAATTTGGAGTCGATGGCGTTGATGAGCTAACGTTAGACTTGGAGCGTAGCATCTACGGACTGGAGCAGTCTGGACGTCTCTGGAACGAGTTGCTCGTCTCCACGCTGGTATAACTGGGCTTTTATTAATGCATTATGGAGACTCCTGCGTGTCTCCCAAGACGGACGGACGTGAAACAGTGCTCGTGGGAGTGTAACTTAATGATTTGGTGAAGCCATCGGGCTAGTTTTTAAGCATTAAGGCGTGACAAGTGCTGGAAAGTCGAACGAAGCTCTATGTAGACCTTTTGTGGTGGGAGTTTCACTTCAACCTATAGCCCCGAGGGACAGGAAGGACCCTTAGGAAAAGACGGGAGCTTTGACGAGACCCATCGGCCATCATGGACAAATCGATAAGACCATAAGAGTGTCACAAATAACCAACACTAATATGTCTTCATGGTTTTATCTCCTATCTACGCAAGACCTGTTGGAAGTTCAAGGTGACAGGAGTTGAAGATGCGATTAGCGCCAGTTGTTATTTCCCGTGTGCATGGTAAGATGAAGTAGTTAGTGCTTGCAACCAACCAAATTAGTAGTGGTTGGAGCAGAGAGAGTTAGAAGGAAGAGCAGCTCTAGCAGGCAAATAAGTCATGTTAACTCAGAGTCTTATCATCCTCTTCCTTAAGAAGCAAAACATTGCCAACAGGTTAAGAGCCCAAGAGCTAAGACAACGGACACGAAGCCTACACCGGCACCAGCAAGTCACGCAAGGGCCTCGCCGGCCCGCGGTGCTTTGCCGGCGCGCGTTGCCTCGTCCGCACGTGCTGCCGCAACCGTTGAAGACTCGCCAGCTCGCGAAAGGAGCTCGGCAACAGACGACAAGATTCTCGCGGCCCTCGTCGCTCTGACCAACCGCATGGAGAAGATGGAGTCTTCCCAGCGCGATCGTGAAGATCAAGAGAGAATGATGGGTGCTGTAGAGAGCGAAAAGTTTTCATCAGCGTTTGGTGCTAACGCGCGGGCAAGACCGATGACCATCGACGCGCTCACGGACTTGCCTGAGCGTAAGCCGGTCGCGCGGCCACCGCGCGCACGTGAGCCCGAGATTGAAGAGTCCATGAATGCGTCTTTCGCGCCGGCACGGGCGCATGCTCCGACTCCCGGCGCGGTACCGCGTCCAGTAGATGGACCAGCACCATCGGGGCAAGCTCCTAATGCAGCAGCATTCTATGCGACACCGAATGCGAATCAGCGCAAGCTGTCGATTTGGAAATTTGACGAGACTGAACTCTATAAGGGACTAGGCTCTGGGTTCCTCGACTGGGGGCGCACGTTTTTGCGCGCTGTCAACCTGGCTGAGTCCTCGTGCGGTTTCACCTGGAGTGAGGACGTTTAGGTTGACCTGCTTGGTCACTACCTCAGCGGAACGGCTGAGCGTTACTACCACAAACAGGTAGACACGTGGTGGAACCAGCATCCGACGCTGGACTATGTTATGTGCCAGCTACTTGCAACATTCAAGACGTCTATTACGGCTAGCCAGGCGATGAAACTGTTCATGCAAAAAAAAGATTCTAAGCGCACATGGGCAGAGCACTACCTATACATGGTTGCTGTAAGCGACGCACGTGGTGGTGAGGACTCACTCGTCCTAGATAACATCGTGCACCACGCGTCGCCCGAGCTTATGAACGTAATGCGGGCCAAGTACGACCCGACGCGTGTCGACTGTCTTCGACATGCAGAAGAGCTGGCGCATTTTGCCCAGTCAATCGAGCTTGGAAGGGGAGCAATTGGACGTGAAGTCGTCGCTGCTCATGTTGAACCAAAGCGTAAGGACACGCGCACCTGCTATGCATGCGGCAAGGTCGGTCACGTGCAAGCTGACTGTCGCTCTAAGGGCAAATACGAAGTGGAAGGCCGAAAGAGGACAAGGCAGGTGGAGGTATGGTGCTCGCACTGAGCGAAAAAAACAAGAATGAAGGAGCGAAGAAACTAAAGCGTGGCAAAAAGAGCAAGCGTGAGATGGTACTTGCGGTGTGCGAGTCGGATGACTACGATGATAGTGACTGGATTCTCGACAGCGACGCCAGTCGACATCTCGTGAATGACGAGAAGTTGCTATTCGATTCTGCCACATGCAGCGAAGAGATCGCGATGGCTGATGGAAAGACGTTGAAACTGACGAGAGTTGGGAGCGTGCGCCTTAAGGTGGTGGCTCGTGGTATGGAGAGCACAGTGGTGCTTACAGATGTTTACCTGGCGCGGAGATTGTCAAAATACATCGTTTCGTATGGCAAGCTGAAAAGAAAAGGCTTCGCCCTTGTCTACGATTTGAAGGGGCGTGCACTTGAACGGCGCAGCGACGGCGCTGTCTCGTTTGACGTTGAGATGGGAAGAAACGTTTTATACGTTAAAATATCAGCGAAGAAGGGGCGACAGGACACAAGTGATACTATCATGGCCGTGCTCGAATCAAGTGCGAGCGCAGATGTTACGAGCGATGTGCAAGAAGGGACGCTTTTACATTTCCATCAGCGTTTCGGGCATCTGGCATTCGACACCATTGAGCGCATGGCTCGAGACCCAGCCTCAGGGATAAGGCTGACGAGCAGCAAGCGCATGGCGTACGTTTCGTGCATGGAGGGTAAACAGACGCGAAACTCCCAAAACCAGACGGACAGTGGTTTCAACGCGCCCATTGACAGAGTCGGTGGAGTCATCTGTTCGGATTTGAAAGGTCCAATGACGCCACGGGATAGGCTCGGAAACCGTTATTTGGTTAATTTCGTCGATCACAAGTCGAATTACTGCCGGATATTTCTCGCAAGAACAAAGGACGTGGCGGCTAAACAGTTTGAGGCTTTCCTCGTTTTTTTTTGAAAAGCGTTTCAACTGCCGAACCCACGTGCTAAGGACAGACGGTGGTGGAGAATACGCCAACATAGACCTCTTTTGTAAAAGGACCGGGGTGACAAGGCAAGTGTCGGAAGCTGGAAACCAAGCTTCTAATGGCAAGGCGGAACGGATGCACAGGACGGTGCTTAATTTGGCACGAAGCATGATGTTTGCGTGCGGTCTACCATTTCACTTTTGGGGAGATGCGGTTCAGTACGCCTCGTATATACTGAATCGCAGCCCTACGCGCGCAAACGCTAAGAGAGCGTCTCCACTTGAGGTGTTGACGGGAAAGGTGCCGGATCTGCGCAAGATCGTTGTTTTCGGCTCCACGTGTAGCGTGTATCGCGACCCAAGCAAAAATTCACTTCAGCAGCGCGCACAACTTGCCACGATAGTGGGGATAAGTGAAGAAACCAAGGGCTAAAAGGTTTATCTACGCAAGGAGAACAAGGTGATCGTGACTCAGCACGTCAAGAACATCGACACTCTGTCTGAAGCACAGAACGCGCAGCTGCAGCAAGCAACGGTGGAGCAGGATAAGGATGTGACGACACCCGCCCCAAGACAAGCGAAAGTAACACAAGTGCTGCCAATGTGGGTACACGAAAGAAAAGCACGAAGAAGTGGACGCGGTCCGCTTATGGAACGCGCGGCGCATCGAAGCGCGCGCAGGCGGTAGCACTGCAGGAGGAGTCGAAGTCAAGCAGCGGAGTCGTAAATGCTATTTTTGACAAAGATCCGACCAATTACAGTGAAGCTATGCGAAGTGCGAATCGCGATGGATGGGTCAAGGCTATGGAAGAAGAAGTCGAAGCACTTCAGAATAATAAAGTCTGGCAAGTAGTCAAGCGCGCGCCTGGCTTAAACGCCTTGCATACCAAGTGGGTATTCAAGACCAAGACAGACGCACAAGGCAAGGTCGAGCGACTGAAGGCGCGCCTCGTTGCTTGCGGCAATGAACAGGTCCTAGGAGTCGACTACAGTCTCACGTTCGCCGCCGTGATGGACCTATCAACAGTGAAGGTCATATTAGCGCTTGCCGCCATATGGGGGGTGCCAGCAAAGCACGGCGACATCCCCAATGCATATGTCAAGGCGGACAAGGAGGAGCATCTACAGATATATCTACATGTGCCACAAGGAATGACGATATCTGCAAAGACTGTGCGTGAACAAGACGCAGAAAGTGAAAAGGATTTAGTACTGGAACTACGGAAGAGCCTATATGGGCTTAAGCAGGCCGGTCGACTATGGAGTCAGCTGCTGCACAAGCGCCTCGTCGAGGCAGGTTTTATGCGCTGTGAAAGCGATATGTGTTTCTATTGGAAAAAGGAAGACGAAGATCTCGTGGTTGTAGGCGTTTATGTGGACGACCTTTTGGCGACAAGAACAAGTGTGGAAGCAGTCGAGCGACTTTTCGAAAGTCTGTCGTCACTATCGATCAAGGATCTGGGACGCGTAAGCGTTAAATGATACAGGCAAATACACTGGACCAAGAGGGGGCGATCGCTGATCTACTTCGGACCAATGGGCTGGCAGAAGCAAATCCGACGCGCGCGCCTATTGGCAACGACTGTTACGACATACCACCGGACGACGTGGAGCTGCTTGGATCTACAAGTGCAGGAACTGGCCCAACGGTCCGCAGTTTTCAGTCGCTTGTCGGGAGTTTGCTGTGGATTGCGCGTTGCACACGGCCGGACATCGCGTTCGCTGTGCGCAAGGCTACAAGACAGACTCATGCACCGCGAGTGATTGACTGGAAGCTCGCTAAAAGGATTGCTCGGTACCTGAAGGGTACCGCAAGCTTGAAGATAACGATGTCGCCAGGTCAAGAACAATATCAGGGTTTGGAGCTGAAAGCATTTAGCGACGCTGATTTTGCTGGAGACAAGGGCGTAGGGAAGTCGATGACAGGTGGCGTGCTGCGGCTAAACGGTATGGCGATGAGTTGGGGAGCTCGAAAACAAGGTGGAGTTTCCTTTTCGACGATGGAAGCTGAATGTTTCGCTGCCTCGGAGATGGCGCGTGACCTGCTCGGGCTGCGAGAGCTGCTTAGCGAGATCGCCATGTCGCCAGCACTGCCAATGAAGCTCTACGTGGACAATCAAGCGGCTATAAGTCAGATTTCCGGCGAAGCATCGTCGATGAAGGCCAAACACATCGATGTACGGTTCAAGTTTTTATGCGATTTCTCGCGCCGCGGTGTGGTCGCTGCGCACTATTTGAGGTCTGAAGTGATGCTTGCGGACCTGATGACGAAGGCCCACGATGCGGCGAAACTTACAAGGCTTCGTGATCTGATGCGCATCGAGTAGACGGACTAAAAAGTATGAGAACTTTCAAGGGAAGTCAAGGACGTTGAAGGAAGAGAAGGAAGGTAAGGAAACAAACGAAGGGCGCACTCGAGGAGGAGTGTTGGAAGTTCAAGGTGACAGGAGTTGAAGATACGATTAGCGCCAGTTGTTATTTCCCGTGTGCATAGTAAGATGAAGTAGTTAGTGCTTGCAACCAACCAAATTTGTAGTGGTTGGAGCAGAGCGAGTTAGAAGGAAGAGCAGCTCTAGCAGGCAAATAAGTCATGTTAATTCAGAATCTTATCATCCTCTTCCTTAAGAAGCAAAACATTGCCAACAAGACCTCGTTCCTACAGATTAAGTAAAGGCCTGCTTCACCGACAAGCTCCTCAAACTATTTTTTGGTAGGTATGCGCGTTAATTTTGCAATTTATATGAATCTCGGATTCTGATTGGTTCCAAACGTCAGGTTATTGTCAGGTTAAAAACATTAGTTGCTCAAACTTGAAAGGTGTTTTAATTTAGCAAAATTTTTGGGGGCACTTTATTTAACCAACGCGATGTATGAAATATCAAATGCGACTGCATTCATTTCAAAATAAGGAGAATTCCTTGGTTTTCTTTTTATTTCATTATATTGACAGCGATTTTTGTTTATCGAGCAATACACTTAATCTTTGTTTATAAGAACTCGAGTCAGCAGTGGAAGGTTTAAAACTCATTATTGCAATTAATCAAACTCTTTTGAAAAAAAGAGGATACATGAACGCCTTAATTTTTTGCGTAAGTTGTAGCGACTGACGTGAATGAGTGGCACTTCATTCAGACTCCAAGACAAATGCTGCAAGTGCAATTTATGTTATATGGGGCTTTATAGAAATTTGAACGCAAACAATCGAAAACTATTGTCGCCAATGACAATAGAATGCAGGTTTTTAGTATTAAATTGGACAAGTGGACTCAAGACGCCGCTTTTTAACTTTGCTCGTCGGAGACTCTACCGTTCGCTTCATCCCCTGCTGCTTCCTCAATATTGTTGCATTGAATTGCTTTGACGCGTCCTTATTAGTGTGCATCTGGACAAGTCCACCGTTATTCTCCGTTTTAAGGTCTTTGTCCTTCATTTTTTCATTTGCATCCTTTTGCAGCGCATTTGGAGCCTCTTTGTTCAACTTTTTCATCTCATCCTTTTCCTGTCGCTCCTTTTTTCGCCTCTCTTTTCGCGCTGCCTTGGCTGCCTCTTTCCACTCTATAAAAGCCGCAGTCCGCGTGGTCGCCAATGCCGTATCCAGCCACAGTTGCTCAACGTGCCACTCGTTCACTAAAATTTTATGCAACAGCATTGGGCTCTAGCAAGTTATTAAACCATGGTCGGTAGATTTAAAAGACAAGACGCGTGTCGTACCAGCACGTTCATCTCAAGAAATCCCTTGCAGCTGCAGCTTTGCACTTGTTTACGTCCAAGGATGTCAATGAATTTGTCAATGCAAAGTTCTCCACGGCTGTTCGTGTCGATGTTTCGAGCGCGATACAAGGCCAACAATTTCGAGTTTTGAGACGCAGTTGCTGCAATAAAAAGTAATTGCAAATCGCGGCCCATCGTGATCATACGTCCATTGACAATCGCTAGTTCTTGCAGCCATTGGCGCAGGATTGAAACGTACTGTGCGCGGTCGCCAAAGTGGTCAATTCGCACCACCAGCAGCTCGACGGCAGCCATGACGGCTTCAAAGTTTCTGATTGGACGCAATTACGATGAGGTGCTCTTGAACACAAATTGTGTCATTAAGTTTACGTTTTTTAGTTTTTAAGAGCATGTCTCTACAAGCCATGTAAAAGAACTGCCGACCATTCTCCCATCTCGTTGGACACAATGGCAACTCGTTAATATTCCAGCGCCACGATGTTTGGCTTACAAACACACTTGATCGTGCTTGCAAACCCAATCTTAAAGCCCACAAGAATGGCTTAACTTTCGGAGTGTACAAGTTATATGTGTAGTAGCCATTTAAATGTGAGGTTGCATGTGTATACAGGTAGTTGCAATCATTCCTTCGCGCAATAAGCTCCATGTCTCGTTTTCGTATCGAGCCCTTTTTCATCGCTTGTTGCCAACAGTTGCCACCGCAGATGTGAAACCTGGTCAGTAAAGAGTATAAAAAATGCAATTTGATATTCTCAACCTGTCTTTTACTACTGATCCAGAAAAGGATATCTGACCGCCTCTTCTCTCTTACTTTAACTATGTGCAAATCATTGGCAACACTTAGAAAGCTATAGCGTAAGCATTTAGAATTCAAATTCGATTCACGTGGACCTGGCTATCTCAAAGTGTCAAACTAATGTTTTTCTCGGCGCTCGCTGCTCTTGCCCTTGGTGTTGCAGGAGCCACGTCAATGTCGGATGCACTCCAAACCATGTCATTCAATGGAACGAGTGTTACCTCGAGACGGCTAGACGAGACTTCTGCTGCTTTTAAAAAAGTGGCGGAAGCCCTCGACGGCGATAAGTTGCGAAATATCTTCGGACACGATATGCTCAACAACGTCCCGCACGAAGTTGCTTATACTCAGATTCAAAATCATTTGAAACATCTCGAGCATCTTCGTGCTGAACTAAAGGATCAAGCTGTCCTTGCGTTAATGGAGAAGCACTACGGTGTGCCAGCAGTGTCCAGATATGTTGAAAAAACCTTTTCTGATCCAAACTCTATGAAAGGGAAAGTGTTTAACGTGGCATTGTTACATTTATGGAAAAAGGACGGTCTTTCTTTACACGCGGTAGCCGAGAAAATGACACGAAAGGATATTAAAGTTATTCAAGAGACTCTCCAAGACTTTCCACGAGCGTTGCTAAAGCAATACGCCGTTCTACAAGGCGCTTCGGATACTGAAGCCGAGATCATGACGTCGGCTGCACTAATTGAGCATTTCGACGCCAGTATTGACTCGCAAGAGACATTTGATGTTCTACTGCCTCAGCTCGAGACAATTATTACACAGAAATCAACGTCCGATCTTGCCAGGATTCTTAAGGTGAAAGATACCGACACTGCCAACCGATTTCAGGAACCAAACGGTCGTGCATTGATACTCTTTGTGCGACTGAAAACAGAAAATTTAAACGCATTTGAGATGCTCGGTCGCGTTCGATCGCTCTATCACGATAAGGAGCTCAAATCATTTCCAACATTCTTTTGGACAACCCTTAAAGACGTTGATATCGGGTTGAAAATGGATAACTTTGTCGAAAATGTCCTTCCAGTAACTGTGAATGGCAAACTTCGAAACTTTTTCCGTCGCATGTGGTTCAAACTAATCTCGATCTTCAAGAAAAAGCGAGACAGTGAAGAGGTCGTATCGAATCTAGAGAGACCGAGACGTAATGCATTTAAAACCCCTGTAAATAATATTGTCGACGCTTCGCCCGACATCCCGGAAACTTTTCCACGCAGTGCCTTTGGAAATGCCGCGTATAGTTTTGGTGCAAGTACATCTAGCGCATTCAAAAACATTCAAATCAATCCTCTCGATGGTGTCTTGAAGTCATTGAAGGCGTTTCATTATGAAAACAAAGAATTACAATTGCCTATTCAATTCAAGGTCTTTTCGATCGAGTTTGCTGGTCTCCGCAACAAGTTGGAGAATACTATTGATATTGCCGATAAACACTTAGTAAAGGTGAAAGAAATCTTTGAAAACGAACGCGTGAAGGACTTGTCAGAACAACCCATTAAAGCTAATGCCGTTGATGGTACTAGATCTACTGTGAATGATGCCTTTAATCAGCCTTACCGTAGGAACACCAATGCCTTTTCGAAATATGAAGAGGCTCTGATTTCGAGCTCTGTCAGTGCTGAAGTCATTGCCAAAAAATTAGCTCAAATCGCCGATCACGTCCGCCAGTTTGTGTTTAAACACGAAAAACCCGCTGAAATGGCCGAGAAGGATGTTCTTTTAGCGGCTCATCCTAGCTTATTCAAGAGTCAGGACAAGATCCCTTCCCAACACACATACGGGGAAGCACTACTTAAGATCCTTGATCAAGAAATCACTAATTATATGCAAAAAAGCGAATCGCTGAATTTGGATTTGCAACATCTTGGGTCCAAAAAAGTGAATTTAATTTCAAACGAGGTGGAGAAGGCTTTGTCCAAATTGACAAAGGATTCACATATAAATGGACAGCCTAATATTCCAACAAAGGTGAATGTATTGAAGCTGCAGACGTAGGTGGCACCGGTTCTAGTGGTGGAAATCATGGGGACGTTAACATGATGCCATTGTGATGCATAGTCGTTCATTGTTTGTGTCAATTGTGCGCTGCAGATCAATAGAAACATCATTTAAAATTCAGTACAAATAGTGAGAGTGTACGAGAATCGATTTGGCAACTTGTCACGATGATCCACCACGCTAAAGCTGCGCTCTTCCTCTGTGCATATGCCCCTTTCCATACTGTGTCTCTCACGATAAGTCAAGCCGTCTTCATTAATTCGCACCTCAGTCGTTTCTTTTGCTAGAATAGTGAAGTTCCTAAGCGTTTAATTCGCATTATTTTGCCAACAAGTGACTGTTGGCAAGCAAGTAGAGCCAAAGGACAAAGACAACGGCTTTTGGACAACACTCCACCAAAACTCGAAAAGATACGCAAATGTATTTTAGAAGAAGAGTTAACTACGCTTCATGATCTTGTGAAACTTCACGTTGCTGATGGGAGGACGCATGAAGCAATAGTGTCGATGCTAGGAACCCCACCAGTGTCCAAATTTATAAGTAGATCCATCTCAAATTATCCAAACCCGCGGAAGCCGGAAACCTCTCTGACGCAATGTCAAAGATATGGACGACAAAGAAGCGCTTTCTTTAATTGAACTTTGTAGTCGAGGGAATGTCTTCAAAGAATGTTCAAGGACCGTCTCACATGGTCCGTGCTGAGATCCAAAGTGCAAAAAGAGGCGGTTGTCAAGCCTTTGCGAATAAAGTCATTTCGAAAAGCACCAAAGGTAATATTCCTAGAAATTCCGTGATCCAACCCAACAAAAAAAATATTGCCAATGGAACTGCTCTGGGTGACGCTACCAAAGCTGTCGTGGAAACGTCATCCGCCTAGTCTGAAGACCTTGCAGGTGACTGGACAAAGTCTATAAATTATCTTTATTTCGTTTAAAGGATTAAAGCACCGATGCTATTCTCGTCAACGCCAAAGCAAAGATTTCCACAATAATTTGAATACACGTGACCGCTGGACTCGTTGAGATCGACTCGCTCAGGAATAAAAAAAGGTGTCAATAAAGTCGAAAACAGGTATTTGACGCCAAAAAGACATTGTAGACGTTGTATAAAAAGCGGCAATTAAATCTCGAAAGTTTTATAAGTTTTCGTTTTTTTTTGGTATAAGTATGCCCCCGATACGAGCAAAGAGTGCGAAAGTTTGAGCACATCACGGTGCAATTTTATAAATGTCAACATTTTAAAACGCGTCACGCACGACCCTCGATTGAGTGCCATTAGTGACTATTGAAGTACATTTAAAAGAGAGCTTAAAGCAACCCACAAAAGGGCACTCGAAAATTGAGGATCGAGACGTCCACCACCTCTTATTAAAGATCGTCGTGTCCAGCTTCTTCCCTCCCGCATCCTCTTGATCCCCTTACATACCTCTCTTTCCCGCCATGTCTGCTTCCCCGAAAGGTACGTTTCTTTCTGATTTCGTCATACCCCCCCCCCATTTCTAATCATTTCTTCAAAGAAGCCGCGACCGCCATGGAGGAGAGTTTACGGCCAACGACCATGCATTTTACCGCCACAAGTACTGGCGGGACTGGAAGCGCTAGTGCGAGTGTAAATTTGCTTCCACCGCGCCGAGAGCGCAGCAAGTCGCGCGATGCAGGGAAGCGCATGGGTGGAGGCCAAAAAGCGGCGTGGAAAGTGACCGAGATTCCCCACGTCGTCCCTGCGGACAAGCGCGATCCAAACTATGATAGTGAAGCCGAAGACAATGTGATTTTGGTTTCTACAATCGCTGATTCACCCACGAAAGCGACGCCGACACTCGAGCCGGATGAATTGGCAGCCAAAGAGCTTGCGTTGAACCCGCCACCAGCTATTAAAAAGCGGATTCTTGCAATATTGGACGAGTATTTCACCAATGGCGACGCTGACGAAGTCCTGAGTTCCATCCATGATATGGACAAGCCCGAGTTTCATTTCGAAGTGGTTAAACGTACTATCACGATGGCCATGGACAAGCACGATAAAGAGCGGGAACTTGCGTCACGATTGCTTTCGAATTTGTATCTTGATGGACTCACAGCAAGCCAAATCATCATGGGATTTCGTCGCGTCTTGCTGCTTGCAGGAGACTTGCAAATTGATATTCCTACGGCCAAGCACATGTTGGCAATTTTTTGCGCTCGAGCGGTGGTTGATGAAATTTTGCCGCCGAGTTTCTTGGAAGATCCTTTTATTACGCGCTATGCGCCTGAGATCGCGGCTGAGGCGATTAAGAAGCTCAGTATTAACCACGCTACGGCACGTATGGAGAAGGCATGGGGACCGGGCGATGGTCGTCCTGTAGAGGAATTAAAAGTCGCAATTGATCAACTAACAAAAGAGTATTTGCTATCGCGTGACCTTGACGAAGCGGCGCGGTGCGTACGGGAGCTGAATGTACCGCATTTTCACCATGAGGTAGTGAAGCGTGGCCTTATGAATTCATTGGAAGAAGGGGGCGAGGCCAATGGCGCTGCCATGGCGTCATTATTGGCGTATTTAGTGTCAAACGAAGTGGTGTCCACGGGCCAATTGGTCAAGGGGTTTCAGCGCTTTCAATTCGTGTTGAACGACGTCGCGTTGGACATTCCAAACGCTTCGAAATTGTTTCAAGACATTGTGGCGGATGGCATTCGCGATGGTATTCTTCCCAAGGATTTTGACGCTAGTGCAGTCAAGAAGTAGGCACATGGAGACCAAGTGTGTAGCGATACGTTTATTACAAAGGACAGGATGCATGTGTACCCCTACGTACCCGCGCATGATTCGTAATTTTTGCAATTAAGGTCCTATATTTCTGAATTTCTTAAAAGAAGAAGAAAAGGCTCACAATGTAAAAAATACTTTTTATTGTATTGTACCCCCTTGCTGTTTACTCAAGTCTTGATAAACTCGACGTCATCGTCTCCTCGTAACAACTTGAGCGTCCATTACCATCCAAAGCGAGACTCGCAAACACCAGCTGGCTGGCACTTACTTTATTCAAGTCATATCAAATCATGCCATCCATCATTCAATCGCGACCGCCCGTTGTCGAATTGGTACTACGCGCCGATTTTTTTTTACAAGGCTCTCTTGATGTCACCCCACGTCATTTTCCATTTCGTTTGTACTGAAGAAGCGTCATCTACCAACTAAGCTTCTCGTACTTTTCAGTTTTGTTGATTAAGCAATGGGATGTAACTCACGTGTTCAAGGCCTTTGCGCCGCTATTGTTTTGTGCACTGTCATTGCTGTCTCTTCAACTACTGCTTGGGTGGCTCCAATCATCACGAAGGGCAACAAATTTTTCAATTCCGTGACTGGCAGTGAATTTCGATTAAAGGGAATTGCTTACTATCCGCGACCCAATGACGGCGAAATGGCCAACGTTAGCAACTATGACTGGACTACCGACGAGCATGAGGCAATATGGAAGCCGCACTTAAAAGTCATGAAGGACCTCGGTGTAAATACGATTCGTCTCTACTCGGTGGACCCAAGCAAGTCTCATGACAAATTCATGTGTGCGTGCTCCGACGCAGGTATTTATGTCCTTGTTGGCATCACTGCACCGTACGTGATTTTTTTTGTTAATTTTTTGAAATTTTGCAAGTTTTTGACATTAAGTTTTTGACAATGTAGATGTGAAAATTGCTCGGTACTTGACTATGAGCCACCCGAGTGCTACTCCGAAGACTTGTTTACTCGTGCCCAGATGGTGTACAATGCTTTTGCCGTGTACGACAATACACTTGGTTTTAGTGTCGGGAATGAGAATAATTTGCAAGTGGAACACGGGGCTCACGGGACGACCACAGCCCCGTGTGTCAAGGCGTTTTTACGTGATACTCGTAGCTATGCAGCGAGTTGCGCTGGAGCGGTCCGTCCAGTGCCGATTGGTCTAGACATTGCGGACATTCCTCCTCGGGAGCAGTGGATTGCGTACTATGACTGCGGTGCGGAGGAGGATGAAAACACGCGAGCAGAGTGGTTGGGATTCAATCCGTACGTCGAGTGTGATCCTACGACTCACCTCAAGTACTCGCAGTCAACAGGACTTAAGAAACTCATGACAGAGTACGCATCGATTGGGTACGCACGTCCGATCATGTTTGGTGAGTTTGGTTGCAACAAGGGCATTAATACAATTGACGGGTATGAAAACCAGCGGTCGTTTTTAGATGTACGTTGCGTTGAGTGTGTCTGGAGATGCGAGTAGAAGGACTTATGAAGTGTATGTGCAGGCCAAGTGGATGAATGAAGAAGAGGAAATGACTGCTGAGATTGTGGGCGGCAACGTGTTTGAGTTCACGACGGAGATTGCCAATTTAGCAAAAAGCAAAAGTACGCATGCATTTTATAAATTTATTTTTTAATTTTTATCGCGCTAAGTTTGACTCATGCAGCGCTTACGAAGGCGGGAGATGCTGGTAAGTACGGGGTGGGGTACTTTTTACCCCAGGATTGCGACAACGAGCTTCTAGTGTGCAAGTTTACACCGTACCCCGAGTACGATAACCTCAAAAAGGCCTATACACAAACCAAGGAATCGACGGTTACGCATGACAGCTATACGCCCACGCGTGACGCAATTCTCGAGTGTCCAAAAAATATTTCGGCCGACTTGCCTCCGACACCTCAAGGTATTTGAGTCACAATTGAACGATTATTTCTTGGCATAGATCGAACTGATTGTTAAATTCCGTGCTGTAGTTCCTATTCTCGAATGTTCGATTGCGCAGCCAGTGTGTAACGGCAAATCATCGAACAGCAACAAGCACTTAGCATTGGGCACCACAGTGGGAGAGAAACGACCACCTAGTAACAAAGAAGTTTTGAAAGCGACAACTTCTGGCGGCGTTCGGGTCAGTGCATCGATATGTATGGCCGCAATTGCTTTGTGTGTCGCCACCACCACCCTATTCGCTTGGTAGCTTTGTCAAGTGCTGCTGAAAACGTACATCTTTTAATTTTTTTTTAAAAAGATAATTAGTCACTCTCTGGTCACGCAAAAAACAATCCTCCACGGCTCGCTGTTGATGTACTGGTTAAAGTAAACCACGCTTACATGCATTTTAACAACAAAGGCTTGGGTTTTCTTGCAGCTTAGTATTTCTATCCTCGCGTTTCAAACAGGCAGTCCACACTTGAGCAATCAATTTATTAGTTGCAGTCATCTATTTTTTTTTAAATATTTAGTACATTAAGGGTTTCGACGTTTTTTTTAAAGGTTACGAATCGCTGAGTTTTATTGCCTAGACCATAACCTCAAGAAAAAAGAAAAAGCAATAGCGTCGAAATTGAACAATTTTGATGAAGCTTTAAATTCCAGTTTATTAAATTAAACATATATACTTATTTCCTATTTCGTAACATATTTTAAGGTACACCACTCCCAAATTCTTGCAATCCATGAAAATCCAGCTAAATGTCACGCCCGACAATGAGTCAAAGAGCGTCTCGCACGCTGTATCCATGTCATCGCTACTTTCGAATGACGTAACTACACCTCGAAACTCTGTAAACAGCCCTGTGGATCTTTTAAGCCATAACATCTTGCCAGTTTGTCAAGAAAAGACTGAACTGTGTCAAATCGAGACCCCTGAGGTCCAGGCGCTTCAAACACAGCTCGACATGGCATTTGAAAAGCTTTTTAACGAATCAGGACCCACTATAAAGCGCCAAAAAAAGAGCAAACAGAGTCGTCGAGCCAAAAATGCAGTGGACAGCAGTGGCGATGTACACAAGGCACTCGCCGAGCTACGCCGCACAGCCTCGACGTTCGCAGCGCAAAGCGTCCTTGACGACATCCTCGCGCTTTCGCTGTACGTATTTGAGCTGCTTGACGAAAAGGAGTCGATACAACGCTTCGTCGTGCTTAATAACGGCAGTGATCGGGTGAATGTAGCAGCGACGCTAGCCGCAGTAGTAAGCAATGACTTGTACGTTCAAGTAATGGATGCAATGCGCGATGCCATGGCCCGAATCGATGATGTAATTGACAAAAAAGCAGGATATTTGCGTATCATTCAATGGAGTATCACGAAAGAAAAGCCCGAGGCCTGGACGTGGATCATATTCGCACTTGCCGAGCCCGATGCGTACGTGGTCTTGGATTGTATCACACGTCAAGCCATTAATCAATTTGAAATCTCTCGATATTTCTTCTCCGTGCTTGAAGCCATTGCAACACAAGAACCGGCTCAAATGGTGGAAATTGTGAAGGAAATGTTGCTCGAATGTACAACTAGGGAGCCAGAAAGCGCTAGTCGCACCGTACGACAGCTTGTGGCACTAGCCACACATTCGAAACTACTGGTTCAAATATGTGACGAGAGTTTGCAATGGATCATAACTCAAGAGTTGGTGTTGTCACTTGCGATCAAGTGGCAACAATTGCCACAAAGTAACCGCATGACAGCAATAAGTGGCGAGCTTGTGGAATTACTCACGTCTCGAAGTGCTGAGCTTCTGAATGCCGGTTTTCAGCTCATTTTACTGCTGCAGAACCTCACATTTGCTCAAATGTCCTCTTCTTTTGCCGCTTCCGTTGCCTCGTTCCATGAACAAGTGCTTGCGTTTGCACGATCCGAGACTTCAAAGACGTTTGTCCAGAGCATGGCTCAATATCTTCCATACATTTGTCAACATGCGATACAATTACTTCACGAGGTCACCCGCCAAGACGTTACTGAAAAACGGACGAAACGTTCGTCAACAAATCAACAGAAAAGCTTTGATATGTGGAAAGAGTGGCTTCTAGTACTAGCACAGAGCATGTCACGCACCCAAGTCACAGAAAACTTGATACAAGCCGAGTTATTGCGCGTAGAAATTGATCAAACATCCGAGGGGTTTTCGGTACCAAAGCAACAAGCAACTGACCGTGTATTATGTGAATTGCTGACGTCCATACTGCCACCACCGTCGCCTGAGTACGTGGCATTTGTGTTTAAAATCATTCACGACGGTCGCACGGCAAATTCGATGGCTCAACGGCGTATTCTCGAGATTATTCAAACGTTGCTCTCTTTGAATGAACCTTGTACGTCCGCCACAGACACGCCCGTCGTTCGTGATCTTGACCAAGACTTGTCGTGTCTGCAAAAGCTCGCTCAAATACCCGATTATGCAGCAAAAAGCCATGCATTGGATGAGTGGAAAGGAGCAACGGGCGTCAAGTGGTGGGAGAGTTTGTTGGATTTTGCCAGCTCGATTGATCCCGAGGTGGCGTCCCGTGCATTGTTACTTGTTTCCAAGACTCCGTTTCCATCGCTAGAGGATCCCAAGTGGCAATATCGTTGTCTTCGGAAGCTATGTACCTTGTTTTTTTCTCTCTTGCAACAGTATCGAACACATTTCGTAAACGATACAAAACCAGACGAATCCACCAATTGTCAATCTATTCAAGAGCGCGTTTTGAGGTTAAAAACCGTCTTGTTTCGAGTGGTGGCAACGGACGGTGGCATTGCCCAGAACTCGTCGTCGGTTTTTACCATGTTTGCGTCGTTTTGGCTCGATGCGTTATTTAGTATCACGTCTGCAACGAGTATTCCCACGCATTTTCCGATTCGTGAGACAACCAGAACGGACACTAAACTTGAAAATGAACGTCCGCTTCTTCGAAGTGAACGTACCAGTAGCTCCAAATGTACGAATTTGCAATCGTCTCAAGTAATTACAAAGGTGCCTGACGTGGCGTTAGTGTATCGCAAGACACTGGATTCGTCATGGACACGGGAGATGCAAGGTGCTCGAATCTGCAGTGTCTATGCGACGGATCTATTTGATCAGATTATCCTTTCCACAAATCCAGTCACGAGTATACTCTACCAAACTGGCGACGATTTAAGGAGGTTACAAATGGATGCCAATGACCAGCTTGAACGTCGATTAAATGTGGTTATTCACATGCTCTTGGAACGTGTCGTGCCTTGTTGTGGCATTCCAAATGATGAAATCTACAAGGATCTATTGCCCAATCGATCGAGTTTTGACATGGATTTACGCATTGAACAATATTTGAATCACTTTCCAGCATTTCTTCCACTGCTTCGGACAATCGTCAATGCATCAATGGTCGTGAACTCGTCGCAAGTGCTGCGTCTTGTACCAATAATCAAAGCAGCGCTCATTGTGTTACTCGGACACTGGAACAGTGTCAAAGGCGACTTGAGTCTCGAAAATCTCGACGTTCCTCCGTATATGCGCAATGCGAATCAATTGACACTTTCGTGTAACTTGATGCGGCTCTTGCAAGCGACAAAGTGGCTGCCAACACCATTGAGCCAAGCAGCCGAGCTCCTTCCATTGACAACTCCGCTTGACATTCGCTCCATTCTCTTTAGTTGCTGGTTTTATTTGTCGGACCATCCCCCACGAATTGAATCGTGTGCTCCTACGCCCGTGACATCAGCAGTAGCCTCCCCCATTTCATCGGGATCGTCTCCGATTGGATTTCCTTTCTCCGGCATGTCGACAGGTGATTCCTTGTCAAGTATAGGGAATCCCCCGCTCGAGTTTTACTTGATTCCGCTTCGGAAGGCTTTGCATCGGAATATTCACAAAATTGGAGCTAAATATCCGCTTTTTATGTGCTAAGTACGAGAGGAGGGATTGATGAGAGAAGTTAGGACTGTACGATAAACATGAAATTGATAATTCATTCGAAAGGCAACTTTTGTGGGCCAGCTCTGCAGAATGTGGTTTTTATTTTTACAGAAAAGGATGATTACCGAACTTAGTAAAAGGTCAGACGCCAAAATGCTCCTTCAGTTTTGCAACTTGTAGCAATTTAAGTTGCAAAAATAAGAACGTAAAGAAAATAATAATGTGCTTTTTACCTCCTTCAATCGAGGGAACCGTTATATTCTCCCTCGGTTTTTAGTAAAATCTCCTCTGTTTAGTAGGATTAGCTACTTTTATGCTTTGCAGTAGTAATAAGGCCGAAAATTACGATGAGTTAGGTTCTATTGTAAAAACACATCCAAGAGTAAAAAAACGGCCGCGAAAGAAATAGCGTAGCAGCTACACGAAGCCAGGCAAATGTCACGACAAGATGATGCTTGCCTTTCCCCGCGGCCCGTAAGCGTTTGCCAGAACAATGCAAATTATCAAAACCAAGTCGTTATTCTTTTAGGAAATAAAAAGGCAGCGTCAGGAGAAGGTTTAGCAAATGGGACGTGGCCACTATCGCAATGGTCAAATACCATCATCTTCTCTTGTCGTTCACTACTTTTTAAGTTTTTTCTATCTTTTGCCGGTGCTAAAATTACTCCGGTGTGGCAGTTTGAAAAAGTACTTAGATTTCCATCAATCCGAGCTTAGGCCAATGACTAAGCTCACTTTGTATTTACTCAATAGAAACGCATGAGAGACGCAACGGAATGTGCGATGGACGCCAAATTGGAGCGAGCTGCTGCCGTTAATAGTGCAGTTGCCGCCATGGATGAAGCCCTCATTCTAAGTGAATTGAGCAAGACCCAGATAAAGAAGGCAATTTCGATTTTAGGAGCAAAGTATAGCCTCCACGTGATTCATACGTACCATACGCCCATAGTAGTGGGTGCACAGACCTGTTCCCATCAACCGAGAAAGAAAAAAACCGCCAAGAAGCCTGCAAGCGGAAACGTAACTACTCCAGCGCTTTGGAAACAAGATCCTGAGTATGTCAAACTTCAAAGGCAACTTGAAGAGCTCATTGTTCTTTTAAAGCAAACACCAGATGAGGCAAGCCAGCAGCCTCTTCTTAAAAAGAAGGATGAGCTTTACATAGCATTGAAGAAGGCCAAAATTGCCGCGCGGGAACGAGTAAATCACATTTGAGAGGAATGGCAACTCCAAGTAGAGCTTTTTTACTGACTGGAACTGCAATGACTCAGAACAAACTTACATTCTATATAATGAGCAATCAAAATTAGGGAACCAGTATAGCCCCCCCCCTTTTGGTATAGCCACACCCCCTCCCTCCCGTCTGTTTGTTTTAATTAATTAATAACTACAGATTAAAATGACAACAGAAAACATTTTTATCATTCCGTTTAGACTTTGGGTACCCCCCAATTACATTTGGGAATCGATAAAGCAGAACCCCTCGATTATCTAATTCTGTATTTATGAGAGTAGCGTAATGGTAGCAACTTGTTGATAACTAGAATTCCGATCATGAAACCTTTATGCAGGCCTTCGCAGCTTCAGTAGCTCAAAAGGCCTACAAAAAGATTTCTCAATATTTGCGTAATTTCTTTGTTTAATAGCAAGATGCTTGTTCAACAAAGAAATTACGAGCGAAAGCCGAAAAAAACTGAAATTGTGGCGGGCGCTGTTGGCTTATCCTCACATGCTAAAATCAGTACTTTTATTCAACACAGGGGTGTGGCTATACCAAAAGGTGGGTGTGCCTATACCGTTTTCCGTAAATTATCATATTTTAAGTTGGCGCATTAGACTCAAAAAGTCGTACACGTTAGGGTCATACTCAATAATCAAAACTGATATTTATAATCGCAGCGAACGCAGCTTCACTGCCTCCTAGATTGGAATAATGAATTAACGTAGCAACGGCGTTTTGCACAAGTGTTTCTCAGACGAGAAACAACTTGTCAAAAAATCACTTATTCGCAACTTTGTGCTTATTCCTAAATTATTAATTCTCCAATATTAAAAGAAGTCGTAGATGCACGTGAACAACTTTAGAAAACAAGCAATTTTTTGGTCAGATAGAATCTCGAATAGTATGCAAAGTCCTCGCTTTCAATAGTAATGAAATCCTTGAAAAACTTACGCAAGCGAGGACTCGAACGTGGTCGGATGCCAGTCCGGAAAGAACTTGGCAACACTTTCTTTCACCTCCTCCTCCGTACCAGCAACGCCACGGCCTTCCTCGAAAATGGTCGTGAGAAACGCCACAAAGTCCGTTGCCATTTTCTTCTTGTTCTCCTCAAAATCAACGTGACGCACTTCGATTGTCTTCTTGTACTTCTTCTCTACAAGGTCTCGAATTTGCATGGGTGACAAGCGTCCGGCTTCAAAGGGAATCTTGGCACCACAAAGCTCTGTCTTTGAAGCCGTTGATACCACGTGGGCGACAAAGCGACCAACGTCGGTACGGGGCGTGATACTAAACGGATTCTCTCCTTTCCCCACAACCGTCATGACGCCTTCTTCGACATTCAGACCAAAGAACGCAGGCACGTACTCGGAAAAGAGGCCCGTGTAAAAGATGGTAAACGGAATTTCGTGTTGCGTCAAGAGGTCCTGGACTTCTTTCTTCACGACATTTGGTCCCTCGGTCACCGTGACGCCGTATTCCGCCGGTACAAAGAGGTGGATTCCAGCGGCTTTTGCTGCTGGAATAATCAGCTTTTGCACGTCAATATTGTACGCCGCAACGGTGCTAATAACCACTTCACTCCCGCTTAAGGCCTTTGTAACGGCGCTCACATCATCATACGCGACTTGGTGGAGAGTGGCACCACGTGCTTTAAATGCCTGCAATTCGGACTTGGACTCGTCGCGCGTGAGGATAGCAACCGAGACGGCCCCACCTTTTTTCAATAATTCATCCACGACGACGCTACCGACGCCTCCAGCGCCAATAATGGCAAATTTTGTATAAACAGACATTGCTGGAAGTGACAATGTATTGGCGGGATACGGTGACTTTTGAATACTAAAAGCTTTCGAGAAAAAAAAACGCGAATTTGCCATATTTGTTGTCGTCATCGCGACTTTACTCTTGGGATGGTAAGAAAGCCAAATATGGTACTGATACCTATACACGTTATTCCAGTGATGACATCGACCTCCAATACTTGATATGCATATCTTGTTCTTACTAGTGGATGATGCGTGATGCAGTCGATACTTGCACAACTTGTGCCACGTGGCATACGAAAGGATTACGTCGGATGCGACCAGCTGTCTCATCTTATGGCATTTAGATATTTGATTATGCATCTGGGTTCGTAAACTTCTAATATTTATACTGTAAGACATCTGTCCCGCCTCGTAAGCAGATATTCGGTTGTGCAGATCCTAGTCGTCGGCGCCGTAAGGAAACTTTCACCTCGTCTTTGCGTTGGCTTCATTGATGTAACGGTGTCGGGTTACATGAATATTTTTTTTGTAATAGGAATAATAAATATGATTTCCTCTGAAGGAAAAAAAAAAGAAGGACAAAATTATTATCTATATTAAATCTTTTACCTAATAGTTTGAATATTATTAAATTGATAATATTGACGCAATAAGACATTAGTTCTATTAATTGGTTAATTTGAGTTTGAATCAACCCCGCCAATTGCCACAAGACACGATGCGCAAGTAGGCGTTGTAACGGGTTGTACCGTTACATAAGTGTTATTTCCTATACCAATTATAATTTTCTGTTAGGGAAATAACAATTATTATTTCCTATAAGAAGAAAATACACTTATTATTTCCTACAAGAGGAAATATACAAAGAGTTACAGAAAAATTATCTTTATTAATTTTGACTTTAATAGTTTCAATATTTCCAAAGTGTATATTATTAATGCAATAAGACATTAGCTCTATTGATTGGTTGAATTAAGTCTAAATCGACCCGCCAATCGTTACAAGACACGATTGTGCGGTGCGCAAGGAGGCGCCATACTTAATTAGATATTAATACAGTAAGGTCGCTAAGGCGCCCACCACAACTACCTCACTGCACGCTAGGTTCAGTAATAGATAGAAGATCAGTACGTAGGAAATTGAATATATTAAAATATTAATACAGTTTTACTGTCCCCTAAGTCTAATCTTTTAAATTACATTTGGTAGCTGAAGACCCTAAGCTTCTAAGAAACCTTCCTCTGTACTATTGTGTACGTAAAGTTTTGAGGCACCCTACCTACATTGTTATCAGTGTAAGTCTAATCAGTACTTATCAGTACTAGAGAAAGGTGCCTTGTAACACTTGGTAGCACTTCGTAGTTGTTCAACGGCTCACGCACGTTCCATCCAACATGGACATGTTGAATGAATAAGGAGGGAGCTTCCAACCCCTCAAGAACATTATTACGCGACGCATGAAATGTTTACTCATTTAAGTTATCTTGAATGCAAAGCGATACGAACAAATGAGTTCGGTCGTAGGCGGGACAGCCGTTGGTGCTATCCACTACACTCTGGGCAGAGATGAACAACATGCGGCCATAGCTGGGTTCACTCAACACAGACTTGACGGGGCCCAAGAGAAAGTAACCTTGCTTCACCAGTAGGCTCTTAACACACAGAGGTGTTGAGAGAACAGGGTGCTCAACAGTTGGAACTGTTGAATGAGCAGCATGTATATGCTGCTAATGGGCCGACGCTTTCGCGTCGACTCGAAAGCTTACAGATAGAAGTCTCTAAGTTAGAGGCAAATGCAGGCAAATCCTTTTTGAGATGATTCGTCGAGCTAGACGACGCCATAGAAGCTCGTCGTATCAGTGATGATGCGACGAAAGTGAAAGTTGGTATGTTCAACTTAGCCGGGCGTGCCAAATCTTGGGCCTTGGGGCTCAAGCTTCACGACCCATTAGTCTTTGGGTTGATTTTACCGTGCTAGATTTGGATGACAAATTTGATGTTATCCTTGAATTACCATGGCTCAGAAAGTACGAGCCATGCATCAATTGGCAACATCAAGCCGTGGCGATGTCTGTCTCCTGATCATCAGATGACTAACTGATAAATGTCTTGGAGCGTTCACAAGCGTGTGGATGTCCTACGAGTGAGTGCGATGGCCTCACTTATGGTGCGGTCATTAGCATGACTCCGCAAGGTCTCAGTTTGAATGCCCACCACACTGTGGAGTTAGATCCCGACGGCTGTGTAGAAGCTCAGACAGTGTCGAAGGTCCACCATTGTGACGTGGACGTAGTAACTGACGGCTATGCACACACAGCCAGCATTGAAGTTCGACCACTCGAAAAAGTTGAGTGGTACGAAACAAGGATGCTTGCTTGAAAAGCAATATCCAAGAAAGATTGAAACCCCTGTCTATAAGAGACAGTGCAAAAGTCATAAATTAACAAAAGTTCGATCGTAGAGGATCTCGCTATGGTAGCGCAACCACAGCTTGAGGCAGTTGAGGAGGATACCCCCACATAAAAATTATAGGAGTAAGTCCCCAAGAATCTGCAGATAACGTGTGGTCAAAGGTCCCAGGTACCTTGGAGATGAGTTCCAAAGAGAAAAAAACTGGGACATTAATTGTCTTAGTAAACAAATGAATCAAGTGTAGGCGCTTAAGCACTTCATCTAATAGCGCCTCCTTAGTTAACTTTGGAGATAATTCAATTGCCAATGCTATAACCGAAACAGTGATATGTTTAGTGGAAATAACAAGCAGTTCTGCGTACTTGTCACAGATGGCAAGTGCATGGTCTGTATTCGGTCGGCAATAATATATATTTTTTTGTTTTTTGAGAGCGAACGGGTTCTCAGCAGCTTCTTTGTAGACGAACGTGTCCTCGATGAGAAGACTCGGATTGAACGTTTACTTTCCAATCCTGGAAGTATTTATACAAATCCTTTACATGGCTGTATTTTATGAATCAGTACTCGACACAAAATCGACCTCTTACCAGGTTTGAAATGTACCTACTGGAACCCAAAGTTTTACTTAACTGTGTCATGAAGCAGCGGTCATTGCCTCGTGAACAAAAAATATTAGCGATCGACAAATTCTTTGCCGATCGCTTTGCAACGGGCTATGTGAGCCGCGCTCCGACCTTCTGTGTGCGGAAAGCAACAGTTTGATAGTGGATAGTGCATGAGTTCAATAAAATGAACGCTGCAACAGTACCGGCTCAAACACCGAAACCACAAAAGTATGTAATAATTGATGGTACGTGACAGGTTATCTATTCACCAATGGATCTGATGGATGTTTCTTTAGATCCTTACGCATGAATAGGATATCCTGTTCTGCTGTTCACAGCAGTAAGCACTTCAACTGGAATGCTATAGGAGTGGTTAGTTATGCCACAGGGGGTTAATATTGCCCTTATGGATGTGTAAACAATTGGTTAGAATCGGTGCGAGATTTCGTATCGAGTTATTTGATGACGCCTTCGTTTATAGCAGCCATGAATTGAAAGTCGGACTTTGAAATACATCGTGCCCACGTCCGAAAGATTCTTACGCTTATGCGAAAGCATAAGTTGTATGCAAATGTTAAGAAATGCATATTCGCTGTAAGCGAAATACCACTTCTTGGGTGCATCGCTGGTAAGCACGGTGAACGCCCGGATCCGAAAAAGATCAAGGCAATTACCGACTGGCCTGTGCCAGTCGATTTTTAAGGACTTCGAAAGTTTCTCGGCTTAGCGGCGTACCTGCACAAGTACTCACGCAATTATGCCGAAATGACATTACATATCTCTTCTTTGACGAAGAGAAATGTAAAGTGGTCATAGAACGCTGATTGTCAGTATTCCTTTGTAAGTTTCAAGCAAAGCTTGATGCAATCGTCAAACCTGGTGATTGCAGACCAAGACCGACCATTTCATGTGGTCTGTGACGCCAGTGATTTTGCAAACGGCTGTGCGCTAATGCAGTATGACACAGACGGCGCAGAGCAAGTCGTCTGGTATCAATCGCGTCAGCTTCAACATAGCTGAATGCAACTAACCAGTGTATGGCATGGAACTCCTTGCCATGAAATACGCACTGGATAAGTTAAGCGTCTATCTTTTGGGAGATAGACCATTCACTGTATCTACGGACGATCCGTTCACAGTTCACACCTCTCGAAAAGTATAGCGAAATGGTTTTCTTTCTTCGCAGGTTATAACTTCTTCGTGAAGGGTAAACTAGGACGGCTTACCGTCGCCGCAGATGCCTTTTCACGCCAGCCTGATTTTAAGCCAGCTGCGCAAATCAACAGTAAGTACAAGGCCACTGTTGCAGCAATAAGTGTTCCGTCGTCAACTTTATTCGACGAAGTTAGAGAGCCCATAAAGACAATAAGGCTCTTGAAGGGTTGATGGATTACCTAAAAACCTATCCCAACTATCCTTGAAAAGATTGCCGAAATTGTATCGATCCTCAACAGATCGATACACATCACGCAATGGCTTACTGTATTACACAGCCATTGCTGGGCGACACACTATAATATTAAATTTTTAATATAAAATTTAACAAGTTGTTCATAAATAAGTCGAAGTGGGATTTGAACCCACGAGTTAAATTAGTCCCAATGTTAACTTTTCACGTCTGGTTACCTGAAGCTCACGTTGAAGCCCCTATCGTCGTGTAGTGATCCCCACGCATATTGATTTGCGATTACCCATCATATATGAGTGCCACGATGTACCAATAAGTTGTCGTCGTGAACGTTAGAAGACTACCTCACGATTAGTCGCGACTTCTACTGGCCACGCCAGTATGAGTACGTCCGCAAGCACATACGTGATTGCGAAGTTTGTCAACGGACAAAGCCTAGTGCTTCATCTTGTGCTCCGTTACAACCTCTGTATGTTCCCGTAAAGTGTTGGTAGTACGTATCGATGGACTTCTTCTTCAGATTTCCCGGAAACGACCACAAGAAATTGATATTCTTGTACCGGAATCAATCAAAGCCAAAAGCTATGCTCGTGGCTTTGTACACAATATTTGACTTCATTGGTTACCCCGTAAGCTTTTTTTAGATCGATAGCCTAAAATCACGGTGACAATTTGGCATCTGTGTTCGAATCACTTGAAACACTTTTGAAAAAAAATATGTCAACTTCTCATCATCCTGAAAAACATGGTCAGACGGAGCGTGTAAGCCGTATTCTTGAAGAAATACTTCGCAGATACGTCCACACTTTTGAAAGTTGAGGCGAGTTGTTGCCGATGGTAGAATTTTTCATCAATTCAGAGCATGCTTCTTCAAAGCATACAACGTTTTCGTAAGCGGCTTACGCCACCCACGTATACCCACCTTGTTTGAGAGTGAATCTTATATGAAAGCGGGGGTCGAGCTCGCTCGAGCGAAGAAATTTCTTGCTCTTGCTCATAACGCATTGGCTCTAAGGTCAATGCGAAGAATAACAATGTTAATCTTATTAACGTTGAAGTGGACAAACTCAGTATAGCGATAAGTCTATTACTAACTTTGCTGATGATGCTGAAAATATTCAGCGTCGAAAACAATAATATTTGTGATAACAATATAGGTAATAATATTAAGATCTTTCTCATAGAAAATAGTTTTTTATTTAACGGGACATCCCGTTACATCATCCCTCCGTGCCCGACAGTCACGATAATGACTGATATAGAGTAAAACAAATACTATAATGGCTTCTCCTGTAAGTTTTGTCAATATTGGTTTCTTTTTATAAGCTTTAATTATATTGCATTATTAATTTTATTGAAAAAAAACATTTGCGCATGGAAAGAACCCATTCGCATCACCTGTCAGGCAGAAAAGCTGGCAGCTGCACGGCTTAGGGCAACTGTTAGCGATGCAAATATTTCAGTAGACGCTTATGCGTCTATTGCGGGGATAAAGTAACCTCCTGCTTCAATTGAGGTGACTTGTATATGTCACCTTTTACTCCTTCAGTAGATGACAGGGCCAAGATAACGTCATCACCCGAATCGGTGGCATCTGTTTAGGCCTTCGGATCACCCGGAGCCATTTCCATTAATATTGGAACTCTTCAGTCAAATTAATAAAAATAACTGTTTTGAACTTCTTCAGTTGTTTCCTTTATTCCTCTTTAGGGAATTGATAATCATGTTACGGGACACCCGTTACATCACCCCCTCTTTAAACAACACTCACTTTAGTCACTGATGTAGAATGATATAAATACTATAATGTCTCTCTCCGTCAATTAACAGTGTTGGGCATTATTCAATTACCAATTTAATTTGCGTTTTTATCTTTAATTTAGAGCTCGATTTGTTTCAGCATTGTATCAAAGCCAATGCGTGTGGCTTGCGAGGCTGCAAAGCTGGTAGCTGCACGGATTAATGCGGCTGCTGGTAATGCTAATGTTTCAGTAGACGTCAATGCTTCTACTGTGGGGAGTGCGTCACCTCCTACTCCCATTGGACGTGACTGGAATAAGTCACCTGCAACACCCATTGTAGGTGACTGGTTCAAGTCAGCGTCATCGCTCGACTCAGTGGCTACAGTGAAGGCCTCCATACCGATCGTGCGCGCAATGCCCTGGCGATGTAGTACACAAAACAGGCTGATAAAGCTGGGCAATTATTTTTTAAGACCACATTCGTCACTTCATGCTTTGGTAGGTTTACCATAGACAGAGGACGAGACCATTAACACTAAATGAAATTTTGATTGCTCTTCCATTTTTGTCAGAGTTCCGATTCTGTCGGTTTTCGGAATCCTGTACGAGTTGGACTACTGTTTCTCTAGCCAACAGGAATTCTCCTGCTCACTCGGTTATGTTGTTGTTTTCAGTACGACCGGAGCGCAATGAAATTGTCATTTTTCTCTTCGGTGAGTGCTATATTGCTCTCACTAATATTATTGTTTTCGACGCTGAGTATTTTCAGCATCGTTAGCAAAGTCAGTAATAGCCTTATCGCTATACTGAGTTTGTCCACTTCAACGTTGATTAGAAAAACATTGGTATTCTTTGCATTGACCTTAGAGCCAATGCGTTATGAGCAAGAGCTAGAAATTTCTTCGCTCGAGCGAGCCCGACCACCGCTTTTATGTAAAAGTCACTCTCAAACAAGTTGGGTATACGTGGGTGGCGTAAGCCGCTTACGAAAAACGTTGTATGCTTTGAAGAAGCATGCTCTGAATTGATGACAAAATTTACCATCGGCAACAACTCGCTCCAACTTTCAAAAGTGTCGACGTATCTGCGAAGTATTTCTTCGAGAATACAGTTTACACGCTCTGTCTGACCATGTTTTTCAGGATGATCAGAAGTTGACATATTTTGTTTCAAAAGTGTTTTAAGTGATTCGAACACAGATGCCAAATTGTCACCGTGATTTTAGGCTCTCGATCTGAGATAAGCTTACGGGGTAACCAATGAAGTCAAATATTGTGTACAAAGCCACGAGCATAGCTTTTGGCTTTGATTGATTCCGGGGACTGCAGCAACATGTACTATGTTGCTAAGACGATCAACGAATACAAGAATACCAATTTCTTGTGGTCGTGTTCGGGAAATCTAAACACGAAGTCCATAGATACGTACTACCAACTCTTTGCCGGAACAGGCAGAGGTTGTAACGGAGCACAAGATGAAGCAATAAGCTTTATCCGCTGACAAACTTCGCAAGCACATATGTGCTTGCGGACGTACAATACAGGCGTGGCCAGTAGAATTCGCGTCTAATCGTGAGGTAAGTCTTCTAACGTTCACGACGACCACTTATTGGTGCATAGTGGCACTCATACATGATAGGTAATCGCAAATCAATATGGGTGGGGATAACTACACGACGGTAGGGGCTTCAACGTGAGCTTCAGGTAACCAGACGCGAAAAGTTAACATTGGGACTAATTTAACTCGTGGGTTCAAATCCCACTTCGACTTATTTATGACCAACTTACTAAATTTTATATTAAAAATTTAATATTAAAGTGTGTGACCAGCAATGGCTGTGTAATACAGTAAGCCATTGCGTGATGTGTATCGATCTGTTGAGGATCGATACAATTTCGACAATTTTTTCAAGGATGGTTGTGACGCAACTTAAACGAAATTTATCAATTTTTTCAGAGCCTTTTCTTCTTGATAGGCTCTTCTGACTTCGTCAGGTAATGTTGACGATGGAACACTTATTGTTGTAGCAGTGGGTGCAATCTCACTGTTGATTGTTTCTGTTGTTTTGCGCTGCCGGCTTATACTAGGGCCGGTGTGAAAGGGCATAAGCGACGACATTAAGTCGATCTAGTTTATACTTCACGGAGAATTTTCTACTCCGCAACGAAAGACAGCCACCTCGCTATTATTTGCGAGAGGTGTGGACTGTTTACGGCCACGCGTAAAGACGCATGGTCCGTATATACAGTAAACGGTCTATCTCGCGAGAGATAGACCCCAAACTTAGCCAGTGCATATTTCATGGCAAGGAGTTCCTTGTCATGCACTGGGTAATTGCGTTTAGCTGGTTGAAGCTGACGCGACAGATAGCAGACGGCGCGCTCTGCGCCGTCTGAGGCATATTGCATTAACGCATAGCCGATTGCTGAATCGTTGGCGTCACAGACCATATGTCTTGGTCCGCAATCGCCAAACTGGCGATTACATTAAGCTTGCTTGATACTCTCAAAGGAACGCTGACAATCAGCGTTCCATGAACACTTTACATAATAATTTAACAAAGAAGAAAGATGTACTGTCATTTTAGCTTATTTGCGGGAGTACTTATGTAAGTACGTCGCTAAGAAAAAGAACTTTCGAAGTCCCTTCGCATCGACTGGCATAAGCCAGTCGGTGAGCGCCTTGATCTTTTCCAGATTAAGGCAAACACCGTGTTTACCCGATGTGTAGTCTTTCGCTTAACACCTTTTGACATTTTGCCTGCAACTTATGCTTGCGCATAAGCGTAAGAACCTTTCAGACGTGAGTACGATGTACTCAACATCCGATTTCCGTTTATTGCTCTCCTATGAACGAAGACGTCCCAACATAACTCGGTGCTTAATTCCGCACCGATCTCAACAGATTGGTTACACATCTGTTGAATGTTGCAGAGACATCACTAAGCACCTGTAGCATAACTAGCAACTCCCTTAGTATTCCGCTTGAGGCGCTTACTGCTGTGAACGGGATATCCTGCTCACGCATGAGGATTTGATAGAATCCTCCTTCAGATACTGAAACAAAAAGACAGTTTCTTACATATAGTCAATCATTACGTCTTTCGGTGGTATCGGCGTTTGAGCCGGTACCGTTGCAGCGTTTAATTTATTGAGCGCATGTACAATCCGCCACCCTCTAATTGCTTTACGCGCGTAGAATGTTGGAATGATATGTAGGGAGGTTGACTCCTTCACATGTGAAGGGGCCGATGCTAAGCGATCGGCAACGAATTCGTCGATCGCTAGTACTTGTTCACGAGGCAAAGGCCATTAATTCATGTCACAGTAATTCGAGCCTGGTATCAGGTCGATTCCGTGTCGACTGCCTTTATTCTTAGGCAACTCGCACGTGCAGATTCAGGAGACACATCATTGATATCGATCGAATCCTTATTTATAGGATTGTATTAAAGCACTTTCAGAATTGAGTTTCATCCCAGTCTTCTCATCGAGACATCGCCTAGCCCTTCATCGCTTCCACCCCTCCAACTATCGAGGCGCTGTTGAAATACTATTGCCGACTGAATATCAGCCAAGTACTGGTCATCTGTGACAAGTACACAGATCTTCTTGACTTTGCCACTACGGAGATCACGCAAGATCCATTTCGGTTCTAGCGTTGGCAATTGAGTTATCTCCGAATTTAATTTCGATGCGCTATCAGGTCAAGTGTATAAGCGGCTACACTTGATCCGTTGTTTACTAAGACATTTAATGTCTCATTTTTCTCTTTGGAACTTATTTACAAAGGTACCTGGGAACCTTTGACCACAGGTTTCTTGGTACTTAAATACTCAGCTTCTTGGAAACAAATTACTTCAATTTTTATTTGGGAAATATCTCCCCAACTACCTCTAGCTGTGGCTGCGCAACCACAGGGAGATCCTCTACGATCGAACCTCAGTCGATCTGAACTTTTACACTGTCTCTTGTATATAGGCGTTGGATATTTTCTGGATCCGTGTATCGTACCAGTTAACTTATTCAAGCGGTCCAACTTCGACGCTTCATGTGCTTGTGCACAGCCGTCGGGATCTGACTCCACATTGAGATGGGTTGTCACACTGAGGTCTTGTGCAATCGTGAAAACAACCGAACCACAAGTGAGGCCATCGCACTCATTCCTAGGACACCGACACGCTTCTGGACTTCCATGACGTTCATCAGATGACATCTGATGACGAGTGACAGGCATCACTACGGCTTGATGCTGCCAAATAGTGCATGGCTCGTACTTTCTGAGTCATTGTAATCCAAGGATGACATTAAATTTGTCACCCAAATCTAGTACGATGAAATCATCATCGTACTGTTTTCCCTTTAACGTGTATTGGAACCACTAAAAGGTTTTTCAACCGTTATATATGCGCCTGTTGCTAGGCGCACTGTCATCCTGGTTAGAGGCATATCGCGCTCACTAAATTTGAGTCTGCGATCTTCTACTGATTAAGGTCGATGGACGCCCCACAATTGACGAAGTATTTGTATTATAAATTTATTTGCCACTCTAATTTTCAAGGTGATGTTGGTAGCCTCATCACCTGGACAGTTACACACAAGGCTTGTGCGTGAGGAGCAACTTTCGGCAAAAGGCCTGCGAATTCTTTTGACTTTGCTGGATAAGTAGGCCTCTCCGCTCCTACTGACCCCGCCCGTTTTTTACGATCCGCCTCGCCGTTGCGATTTCGCAACAGCGTCGGATCCGCGTCCTTTTCTAATTCTAGCGAGAGGTCGATCTTTCCGTCTGCAAGACCTTTACTAAACACAGTCACCTGTGTTTGATCATCAATTGGATGATACACGACAAAACTTGCCAGATATCGTGTATGCTGGCCATTAGCATGAAGGTCACGCTTGCCCTGCTTCAAATCCACGAGCTCGGCTCGCGCCCTGTATTCGGCACGTGGCGTCTCGAATGTTTGCCTAAGCTGGGTCTTAAAGACCTCATACGACCAAATAAACAATGGGTCGTGAAGCTTGAGCCCTAAAGCCCAAGATTTGGCACGTCTGGCTAAGTTGGACATGCCAAATTTCACTTTCGTCGCATCATCATTGATGCGGCGGGCTTCAGTGGCGTCATCTAATTCAACGATTTATCTCAAAAAGGAGTCGCTTTCGAGTGCCTTAAAGTTCGAGATTCTATATTTAAGCTTTCGGGTCGGCGTGAAAGAGTCGGTCTGCTAGCAGAATGTAGATGCTGCTGTCTCAACATTCTAATTGTTGAGCACCCTGTTCTCTCAACACATCCTCGTGTTGAGAGCCTTGCTTGTGAAGCTAGGCTACTTTCGCTCGGGCCCAGTCGAGCTATGGCCGCATGTTGTTCATCTCTGTTCAGAGTGAACAGCACGACCCGGCTCATGCGTTTGATCGCTCTCCATTCAAGGTCACTCAAATAAGCGAACCTTACACGCGTTGATTGATAGCCTTCATGAGGAGCTTGAAAGCTCTCTCCTCTTCATCTGACATGTCCATGTTAAATGGAACATGCGTTGACCGTTGAAGGACTACGAATTTGTACCAGGTGTAACGGGGCACCCTTTGCTAATACTGATAACAGTATTAGTCAAACTACACTGATTATAGTGAAGGTGTTCACGTATACGACGTGCAGAGGAAGATTCTAAATAGCTAATAAATCTTAGCTTCTTAAGGTTAATTCTAAGGCTTCAGAATAGGGAAAAAGTAAAATTGCATTAATATATAAAGTTCCTACGCAACGATCTTCTATCTACTACTGACTTTATTTTAATTAATAAGAAATTATGCATAGCGCCTAATTGCGCACCGCACAATCGTTTATTATGGCGATTGGCGGAATAAATTTTAACTTAAATCAGTCAATCAATAGAACTAATGTCCTATTGCGTCAATATTACCAAGTTTCGTAATATCGGAATTATTAAGACAAAATTAATAAAGATAATAATCTTGTACTTCTTTGTTTGTTTCCTATCATAGGTTATAATTTATTTTTTTCTCTTTTATAAGAAATAATATTTATTTAACGGTATAACGGTATAGCCTGTTATAGCTAGAGTCGTACACGCTCGTAAAATTTAATGGATCCTAATTCAAGGAGCGAAAGGTGCCCCGTTACATCTTATTCATAGTTTAGAAAAAGAGTATTCTATTCATAAAGTGTGCCACACCACATTATCGATTTAGCAACCGAAGTAAGCCCGTTACGTAGCTAGCGCTAATTTAAGGTGCGACGTCACTGCTCAGCATACTATCTTTTATTTTCTCGCTACACGCAAGTCGAAGAAGGCACTATGTTTGCAGAGCAAGTACGCTATTCTTCGCGAAGACGCACTTAATAAACAGTCCAATATTACACAAAGAGGTTTTGATAAATAGTAAATTTAGGGTGGTCTTCTCTGGATTCAACATTAAACGACGCATGCATTTAAAGACCTGTTAAGAATTTAACTTAAATTCTTTTCAAGCAAGATGTAGGCGGACACGTCGTAATGCGGCCACGCTCTACTTACACACACCCTAGCACAGCGAGGAAGCGGTTAAACCTGCTTCTCTTGCGTGCAGTGAGGTAGTTGTGGTGGGCGCGTTAGCGACCTTACCCAACACACTAAGTACTCTGGTTAAGTGTCGTCACGGGAGCGGTAATCCATCTCCTCGTGCGCACTTACCAAGTAGGAAGTAGTTTTCAGACTGATTAATATTTAATAGAATTAAATACAAAAACCTATTTTTACCAATTAAAATGTTATCTCTATAGATAACATTTAATATGTATTGCGAGCGTATCTTTCTAGATACCTCGCGTAACGGATGACGCTAGCCGTCATCACGGATGACGCTGGGCGTCATCCCTCCTAGTGTGAATGCACCCATTTGCATCACATACACGAGGGTTGGTCACAAATGTGCAAAACACACCCGAGTGCTGGGTCTAATTACTATTATTTAGTAATTGACCATCCCCTTAAGTACACCAAGTGTACTTAACGGGGACTGTGTAACATTACGGCAACTTTAGCCCGTTTTACAAGACCAATACTATTATGGATCAAAACTTAATTTTGGTGTTCACGAACTCCAGATAATTTCTTCTATCGCAACTTATTATTACAACGTCGTCCAAGACTTTAGGGTTGCGATAAGAAAGAAATTTCAGCTTCTAAATACTAATTCTCATATCGCGTAGTTACTGGCAGTCTATTTATAAGTGCCTCAATGTCCCAAAGAAAGTGTCGCTACTCAATCGGCCACTACCGATTAGAAGAAAGCTCACTACGTTCCTCCGATGAAGCTCTTTCTCTCAATCACAACCGTGGCAATTGCACATGGCCACGCCCGTGGAGATGA
>NC_090617.1:868744-931499 GCF_004359215.1 Bremia lactucae
AAATCAATACGAAAGACTTAAGTATAGGGAATAATTAAAACTTTTTCAATGTGTTGAGTCCTACGGAACCATCTTCAATCTACTGACTTTGATAAGTTATTATCAAACTATGTTTATCGCCTCCTTGAGCACCGCCCAATCGTGTCTAGTAACGATTGGCGGGGTTGATTTACACTAATATCAACCAATCAACAGAACTATTGTCTTATTGCGTCAGCATTGCCAAATTTAGCAATATTTTTGAAACTATTAAGTCAAATTAATAAAAGATAATAACTATTTTCTTCTTTCATTAATCTCCTCGTGAAGCACATAATATTCATCATTGATATATAAAAACAAATTATTTATATGACAAGACACCCCGATACACCAATTTCCCTAAACTAATAGTCCCTGTAGTGAATAATGTAGAGTGACAGAAAATACTCTCTGTAAATTAGCAATTATTCGTTTTATTTTCATTCCAACATTTAATTGCGCAAGGTATCGAAACCCGTGCAAGAAGCCGGAGAAGCCGCAAAGCGGACAGCTACACGGATCAGTGTAGCTGCTAGTGATGCAAATGGGTCAGGATACCCTACTGCATTTATAGTCGGGGTGGCTATTCTGCTACTCCAATTTTAGGCGACTAGTGCGAGTCGACGTCACCGTCCGACTCGGTCCCCACTGTGAAGGCCTCCAGTTTTGCCCGGAGTCGCGTCCGTAAAACTTACAAGTTCTGACATGACCATCAAAGAGGTCATATCCAAAAAAAATAACTCGTTATATTTTTTGGTGTGGAGTCATATTGTGATAGCTCCACAGATGCTGGACGTTCCGGGTCTTATTCGACAGGACGACGAGACCCATCCCCTTCATATTAGCGTCCATCCGGCGCTCGTAGAAGGTTTGCAGGCTCTCAAATTCTCGCGCATCTCGGAAGATATGCGCATCCTCCAATGAGCATCCTTAAGGGAGTATGCGCATGGACAGCACCCTTAAAGTTACAGGGACAAGGATTCCCCTACGAGAGGCAAGGTAAACCTGCCTATCTAGACAAACGGCGCAGCTTGCAGCGTGCAACGACTACGATCCGTGGTTTGAACAGGTCACGGAAATTATCCAGTTTGTCAAGCCAAACCTTGCGGCCTAGGCTTCACAAATTCTGCACGAATGCTTCCCAAGCTTGAGAAAAAGGAGTGACATCCTTTGCACGCCTGCAAGTGTGCCATCGATGCCGGAATATGGCATCGGCGAAGAGGTGAAAGCACTCATGTGAGCATTGTTGCCTTTCGCCTCTATGCTCGCACAGAGTCGATGCTTTTCTGTCGGAAAAGATTTAGATTAAGCTTTATACTGAAGATCTATCTTTGATCGTCGTGAAAAGAGAAAGCTTTTACCGGATGATGTTACTATTTCCTCACTAGGCTTGTGAAGTCTGGATGAGTTGAACAACAGAATTTCGTATCGGTCGTTGGTCATACCAGACCAACGCGTTATGTTGCCGGTAAAAGGCAACCAGGGGTTCTTTCGCCAGCGAATAGCAAAACATTACGGCCCCTCATCGTTCACGCTAACATTATACTCGATATGATCGTTAAGATCACTCCGTTCCTGGTGCTGCATGCTAGCACCACCAGTAGCGTGCTCACTGAATTGTCCTTGCGTCCTGGTGATGCATTCTAACATCATCAGTTTTATCGTCGTCCATGTGAACTAAGGTTCCCAACTGTCATGCGAGGATGGATCCCCCCGCCAAAGAATGAGATAATTCGTTAAACTCTCTTTACTTTACGGTCATTCATTAAGCGTTCGGCTAGAAAACGCTTCTCACCACTTGAATTCGCCAAAAGATGTGGAGGAGGAGAAAAAATCGGGTTCGCCTTATTCGCCGAACTCGAATCATCACCGTAACTTGGACCACGTCCTCCGACGAACATTCCGTCGTCGCTTATTATCGATGACAGTCGACAATTGTTTTCGAGAATAATTGGAAAAACGTGCGCAAGTTGCGGTTGATCAACTGGCAAACAAATGGACAAATCACTTCCGTTCACAACGAGCTGGTAACAGCATGTCAAGAAATTTCATCCTTGAAAGATGAAGTAAATTATCTCGTTCGTGAGATCCAGACTTTGCCTCGAAATCTTCAGATTTTGACTTAGGGTCATCTGCCGTTGTTGGATGCGTACACATCATACGAAATAGCACTATCGTGCAATGAAATCATGTACAAAATGCTTCTCTAGCCAGTAGGAATTCTCCTGCTAACTCAGTTTTATTTATGTCTTCGGTGCGACCGGTTTGCACTGCGGACATATAGTTCCCCTTGTTAGTGAAAGCATTATTGTTTCCACTAATATTATTGCTCTCGAAGCTGAGTCCCTCAGCATCGTTGTCAAAGTCAGTTATAGCATTATCGCTATTACTGAGTTTTGTCCACTCCAATATTGATTGATTTATTATTGGTATCTTTCGCAATGACCGTAGGGTCAATGCGTGGTGAGCAAAAGCTAGATTGTTCTTTGCTCGAGCGAGCCCCCTCACGTTGAATAAGAACTACTCTTAAACAAGGTAAGTATACGTAAATGGCGTAAGCTATTCACGAAAAACGTTGTATGCTTTGTTGAGGCATGTACTGAGTTGTTAATGGCGAATTCTGACACCGGCAAAAATCCGCTACAATTTGTAAACGAATGGACGCTTACTCGAACTATCTCTTCAAAGATACGGTTTGCCCGCTACGTCTGACCATCTATTTCAGGATGGTCAGATGTTGACATTTTTAACTGTGTTCCAAGTTATTGGAACAGAGATTGCCAAAAACAGGCAGAAGTTGTAACGAAGCACGCGGTGAAGCACTGGGCTACACCCGTTGACAAACTTTGCAAGCACGTAAGGACTTGCGGACGAACTCATACTGGCGTAGCCTGCATGAGTTGCGACTTTTGTGAGGTAAGTCTTCTCTCTTCCACGATGAATACTTACTTGTGCATGGTGGCACTCATATGATGCGTAGACGCAAATTATCATGGGTGGGGAGATAATTAAGTTGCTACCACACAAACTTAAGCTATTCTAAAGCTAGTCTAGAAATTATTCTGTAAGACTAAGTTTCGCCATTATATTTCACGGAGAAGTTGTACTCCGCGAAGACAGAGAAAGCTTCTCGTTATTTTTTGCGAGAGGTGTGGACTGTTTACGGCCTAGTGTAAAGACGCATGGTCCGTATAAACAATGAACGGTCTATCTCCCAAGTAGATATACCCTAAATATATCCAATGCATATCTTCTTGGCAAGGAATTCCTCGTTATGCACTGGGTTATCGCGTTCAGCTTGTTGAAGCAGACGCGATTAATATTAGATGACGCGCTCTGTGCCGTATGTGTCATATTGCACTTACGCACAGCCGATTGCAAATCACTGGCGTCATAGACCATCTGTCTTAATCCGAATCGCCAAAATTTGCGATTGCATTAAGCTTTGCTTGATACCCTTAATGAAATGAACGCTTACAAATAGCGTTTCATGATAATTTTACATTTCTTACGAAAAAGAAGAAATATGAATTGTCTCTTCGGCATAATTGCGGGAGTACTTTTGCAAGTACGCCACTAAGCCGAGGAACTTTCGAAGTCTCTTTAGATGGACTGGCACATGTCAGTCGGTGATCATTTTGATCTTTTCCGGATCAATGCGTTCACCGTTTACCCACGATGTATGGTAATTCGCTTTCTGCGAATATATACCTTTTGAAATTTGCGTAACTTATGCTTACGCATAAGTGTAAGAATCTTTTCGGACGTGGGTACAGTGTTTTTCAGCGTCCGACTTCATGGCTCTGCTCTGAACATGGACGTCATCATAATAGCCCGGCGTGATATCCCACACCGATCTCAACAGATTAGTGACACATCTGTCAAATGTTGCAGGGGCATTACTAAGCCCTTGTGGCCTAACTTGACAATCTTATAGCATTTCGATAGGGCGGCTTACTGCTGTGAACGGAATATCTTTTTCACGCATAAGAATCTGATAGAATTTATGCATCAGATCCATGATAAAAAGGTGGTATTCTTTTACATACCATCAATGACAACGTCTTTTCGTGGTATAGGAGTTTGAGCGGTACCGTTGCAGCGTAAATATAATAAACACATGCACAATTCGTTACTCTCCTGTTGCTTTGCATACAAGGAAGGTCGGAGAGCTATGTGGGGAAGTCACTTGGCTCACTGCTAAGCGATCGGCAAATAACTTGTTGATCGCTAATAATTTACCACAAGGTAGTGGCCACGCTTCATGACTTAGTATTTCAAACCTTGTATCAGGTCGAGTGCCTTTATCATTAGGCAGCTTTTACGGTATGGATCCAGGAAATACATCCTCGAATTCGATCAAATCCATATAAACAGGAATCGTCTTCGTAGACTACCAGAGATGGGACGTAAAGCGTTCAATCCGAGTCCTCTTATCACGGAGACTTTAATCCAACGATGAACTGATGAATTCCGTTCTCAGGGGCTACTATTGCAGTCCGAATATCGGCCATATACTTGTCATCTGTGACAAGCACGCAAATTTGCTTAACTTTGCGACTACACAGATCACGCAAGAATCGTTTCTGTAATCACCTAAGCTAATCTCGAAGGCGCTATTAGGTCAAGTGTATAAGCGCCTACACTTGATCCGTTTCTTCTAAGACATTCAATAGGTCCGTTTACTGTTTGAAACTTATATCTAGAGGCACCTGAGGATCTTTGACCACAGGTTTTTGAAATTTTATTCTTGCATATTCACGGAGGCTTATTTCCACATGTTCTTGATACCTTTTTAATTCAAGTTTTATTCGGGGAGTATTATCCTTAATTGCCTCTAGCTGTGGTTGCGCGACCACAGCAATATCCTCCACGATCGACTCTCCAGTCGATCAAGGACATTCCCACTATCTCATACAGTCAGGCTTTAAGATTATCTTGGATGTTACTTTCTAAGCAATAATCCGTTTTCGCACAACTTAGCTTATTTAAGTGGTGAACTTCGACGCTGCCTGTTTTTGTGCGAAGCCATCGGAATCTAACTCCACAGCGTGATGGGTTGTCACACTGAGCTCTTGTGCAGTCATACGAACGACCGAACCAAAACTGAGGCCATCGCACTCACTGGTACGACATCCACACGCTTTTGGACATTCATCACATGACCGTTTATTTAACGAGAGTCAGGCATCGTTACGGCTTGATGCTGCCACTTCATGCATGGCTCATAATTTTTTGAGTCATGGCTGTGCAAGGTGACATCAAATGTGTCACTTAATTCCAGTACGGTGTGATCATCATCGTACTATTTCCAATGTAACGTGTATTACATACCGACTACATGTTATTTTACTATTCAGATGCGCCTGTTGCTAAGCGCACTGTCAATCTCGTTAGATGGAAATCGCGCTTAATGGAATTGCGCCCGCGATCTTCTAGCGATTGGCGTCGCATGAATTTGTTCGAGGCCCTATAATCGACATCCAAATACTTCTGTTAGATAGCCTAACCTGAGCTACCGAGGCGTCGGCTGGAAGAAGAGGAGGTTAGTGGCAATTATTTTGCCACTACATTTTCGAGGTGATAAGGTGAACCTCATCGCCGGAGCAGTTAGACGCAATTTTGTGTATTAGGAGCAACTTTTGTCAGAAGATCCGCAAATTATTTTGACGTTGCCTGATAAGTAGGATGCTTCACAACTACTCAGCCGTCCGTATTTTGACGATCCGCCTCGCCGTTGCGATTTTGTAACGGCGTCGGATCCGCGTCACCGCTGTTCTTAGCGGGAGGACGATCGTTTCGCTCAGTGTTTCTAGGCACTGGGCTTGGGGCCATATGTGTAGTGGCCCATCTTTTGACAGCAATTGCATTTTTGCAATCGCTTGTAATTTGATAAGCGAGATTCTTAGCTCTACATATACGATATTTAAAAGGATCTGAACATCCATTTTCTTGTCGTCTTTGCGGACCACTAGCACCGGAATGGACGAAGGCCTGTTTAAGGCTGAAGCCCTTCTATTCTGCTATTGATCAAGCGACTATAATTTGAGATGAACAGGTGAGTCTTGTCCGCCAGCAAGATCTTTATGAACTCAATTGATTGTGTTCATCTATTTAATGACTCACAATACAACTTACAAGGTATCGTGTGTGTTAAGCATAAGCGTGAAGATCACGCTTGCCCTGCTTCAAATCCAGTAGCTCGACTCGAGCCTAGAATTCGGCACGTTGCGGCTCCAATGCTTGCCTGAGCCGGGTCTTAAAGACCGCATACGACCTAGAAAACCAATCGGTCGTAGGCTTGAGGGCCCAAGATTTGGCACGTTCGGTTAAGCTAGATATGCCAAATGTCACTTTCGTCTCATCATCATTGATGCAGCGAGTTTCATTGGATTCGTCTAATTCGACGATTATTTTAAAACGGAGTCGCCTTCGACTGCCATGAACTTAGAAATTTCTATCTTTTAGCTTTCGGGACAACGCAAAGCATCGGCCCGCAAGCAACTTGTATATGCTGTTGACTCAACAGTTCCAACTGATGAGCACCATGTTCTTTCGACTCCTCTGCGTGTTAAGAGCCTTGCTTGCTGAAACAAGGTTGCTTTCTCTTGGGTATTTTTAAGCTCATGTTGTATGAACTCGGATATAGCCGCGAGTTGTTCATCTGTGTTACGAAGGCACTAACGGCTTGCCCGCCTACGCCGAACTCATACGTTCGACCGCTCCCCATGCAAGGTTATTCAAATGAATAAATCTTTTACGCGTTGCGCGATGGTCTTCTGAAGAATCTTAAAATCTTCCACCCTATCTATTTAACATGTATATATTAAATAGAACGTGCGTAGGCCGTTAAACGGTACGAAGCGCTACCAGGTGTAATGAGGCCCCTTTCGCTAGTACTAAGAACAGTCCTAGTCAACCGTAATTGATAATAGTCAAGATGAGGTGCCTCGATTACTGACGTGCAGATAAGGTTACAAGTAGCTGAGAGGTTTCAGGTACCAGAGGCACTAAATATTCAGTATAGAGAGAGTAAAATTGTATGTATACATTAAGTAATTTCGTAGCGGTTTTGTTTCAACTGGCTTTAACATATTAATATTTAACTGCGTAAAGCGTCTCCTTGCGCACCGCGTAATTGTGTCTTGAAACCATTGGCGGGGTTGTTTCAAGCCATATCAACCAATTAACACAACTATTGTCTTATTGCGTCAATATTAATCAAGTTTGGTTTTGTACTCTTTAATTTATTATCTCTAGTATTTCATTCCTCTTATAGGTAATAATATCTCACAAGGATGTTAATGATTCATTGCTGACTTCCCAGTGGCGTGTAAAGCAGCAATTGGTGCGGTTGACAAAATGCCTCTATCTACCAATTAATAGAACTTTCATGTGACTGCTGCAATATCACCTTGTGTGATAATACTGAGGTAAAGCTTTTGGATTCAAAAGAAGTGATTATGATACGAGTCTTTAGTATTCGATATTATTTTTATTAGGCCACTGCTGTATGTACACCTTCTTCAGACCCATACCCAATCAGAAACCATAAAAATTTCAATATATTTCCGTATCCCATAGCTAAGTAAAGCCTGTATATACTAATAGTACAATTTTTTTCGTGGCCGCCCACCAGAAAGGGAAGTCGTGCGTCATTTGTGTTTCCGAGCGCATTGTGCTAGCTGAGACGGACTGTCCGCCGACGTGTTCGACAGGAAACAATGGGACGAGTACAGCGTTAACGCTTCGATCATATCGCGCACGGTCTCAATTGCGACGTCATTTCGTAAAATGACCAAGAATCTTGGGCTTGGCATTGGTCTGGAATTATAAGAACCGTGCAATTTGCTCATGACTAAGGACACGACGACTAATTCAGGAAGTCGTGGCATTTGTGTCGTGTTCGAATTAAATAAGATTTCGATTCCTGAGATTTAGCACAAAGAAGAAGAAACTCGATAGCTACGCCGTGATTCTCGCCGACACGGTCGTCGGTGTTTTACGGAAGTTCCTAAAGCATGGAGAAAAGCGCGGTATGATATCGAAGGTGACACGGACGTGAAAGATAAATTACGTCAAAGACGTTTAGTAAGAGCAATGGGAAAGTGAATACGTCTTTATCGGGTACGCGGAATCAAGTGCTGCAATCACGGCTTCGGTAATAGCAGCGGTTATTGAAGGCAAAGAAACTGACCAAGAACGTCAAAATCGTCATCAAGCCGAGCTCATGCGAAGCAAACGGAAAGAAACCCAGTGTGTTCGGTTAAAGGAACGGTATCCCGACTTGCCGGGTAATTTAAAGAAAGAAAAGCGCATTTAGGCGGGTCCTCACCAGTACCGGTTTTTATTAAAATTGACATTTTGCAATTGCTTAAAATTGCACGGTGCCAATTTTAACAAAACACCGGTACTGGTGAGGACCCACCTAAATGCGCTTTTCAGCGTCGTCGTGATACATGGGTACGACCGGAAGCATTGGATTCGCTTTTTTCAAGAGTTTGGATATTGCGGTCTTCCGCATGAGTCAGAGTAAATAAAGGAATTATGACTGTGTATATTGCTATGTATGTTAATGTCGGCGAATATTACATACGTGACAGCCAACATACAAAACTGTTTTCTAACTCTACAATAATAAGTATTTGGACCGATTTGCTTTCACGAATCTCAATGTTATTTATCTTCGACGCTGCGGCGATATGGAGCCATTTTATCGGTCCCTTTTGCATCTCCAGTGTCATCAGGAGTCGTTCTAAGCTTTTCAGCCGCTGCTGCAACGTGTGACTGAGTTAAAATAATTCGGGGTTCTAGTCGAATACGCCGACAAACGTTGTTTTTATTCATAGTAACAGTTTGCATTATCGACGACCACGATGCGCCAAGCCAGCAGAAGAACACAGTGGCAAATTTGCTATGATCGGGACCGCATAGATCATAACCTATTGTCCTTCTTACGGATTTTTTTTTCCAGAATCAACTCCGAATCGCAGTACGTGGAAGTCGCGGCAAGAATAGGCAGTACGTGCGCTATATGTCTCCGTCAAGATCTTCCAAAACAAACAAGAAGCACCCGAGTAAAATCTTGCAATGATGCCCGAGCGAACCATGTCCCGAGCGCTATATGCAATCACGACAAGGACGGGAATGTACGCAATAGAACCCATTACTGACTGAATGGGACGCGTATTGTATTTTTTCATCACCGTTTTAATGCTTTGAAGTCCAAGCAAGATCGTGAGAATGTGCACTTAATAAAAAAAAAAAAATGGCATGTAATTCTAAGCAATGACAGCAACCTTCAGCAAGCTAGTAAAAAGTAGGTGCTTTGTACGGTAAAGGTACGCGCGAACTTGTACGCTGAATACACCTATATGAAATCGATGTTTATTGCATTAATCCATAGATTAATTCAACATAGAATAAGATTATTCTGTACAATGCTTGCTTGGTGATTATACCTTTGCATGACGTGTATTCGAAGTACGTACAAGGGAAAGATAACAGCTCGATCTGTCACCTCTTATAGTTATATGCCATTAAACATCATCAAGCCTCCATACTTTTACATTGCCTATTCAGTCGCACCAGCAGGACGGTCCACCATGGCAGCCCCGTTGTCAAGTGCACCATCTCGAGGAATGACTGCACATCTTGCACCAATGACTCGAAGACGATGAATCACTTGTGCAACTTAGATGTGCAATTCCGAGTGGCCTAAGCCGTAGTGTTGAGAAAAGGAAACGCAATTTTGGACTGGTCAAAACTGTAGGCGAACACGTCTTGATGCGGTCACAAACAAATTTTATGAAGACACGTTGATTAAGATGTTCATGCAAGGTCTTACGGATGGTACACACCTGTTCTGCTTGGAACTGGATACGCTTATCCGTTGCGTAACAGGAGGGCTTTAGCTTGAAACAGGCTCAGGCTAGTTCGTCATCGTATCGTCCTCCGAGACGACACGAGCTAGGAGGTCCAGAACATATGGACCTCTCTTATGTCGAAAGCAAGGGACCTCACTTTTCAACAATATGCGATTACAGAGATGGAACCGCTGTCAAAAGTTCGGTCACTACGCTCATGAGTGTTGTGCCCCACGCCCAGCACCGAGAGGCACTGAACGTAACTATGGACCGAATGCCAAAAAGGGCAACGGTCGCGGGTCCGACGTTGTTACGAAATCGCTACAGCGAGGCGATTTGCCAACAAACGGTCGGGGCCAGTAGGGGCGCAACACCCTACTGATCCAGCGACCTTCGATGGAACTGCAGCGCACACGATTGACCACTGGCTCTCAGCCGAGAAGCGACGTGGTGTCGCGCAGCTCATCGAGGACGACAGCCGGATGGTGTCGTAAGCCATATCGCATCTGCACGATTAGACCTCAGAGTGGGCTTACTCGGCGCTTATGGCGGACAGAAAGGCGTTCCCTACATGGGCGATCTTTAAGGAAAAGATTCGCGCCACGTAACAGCCGCCGAACAACGAAGTGTTGCTTCAGGCGCACTTCTTTGGAGCGCGACAGGCGAAGCGATCTCAGCAAGAGTATGTGCAAAAGATGCGCTCGCTGTCGGCGTCCACTACCGTAGGTCCGATTCCGGAGCACGTTAAGGTGGCCACGGTTAAGAACGAACTACGGCATAGCTCATCGCGACAGGCCCTTTTCAGAAAGGTACTGTCGGCGATGTAAGAAGCAATCCAAATTGCCTTAGTTGAGGAGCAATCCTACAGCAGTGCCTCGGCGACAGCTTGGCATAAGCCGTCGAATAAGAGGTCAGATGCAACTTCCACGGAGTTGGGCAATGCAGACGTTGTCTGTTGCAAATGTGGCAAGTGCGGCCATATTATGGCTCGCTGCTATGCCAGGGTCCCTGCAGGGGCGAATACGCCCAGCGAGAGGACTACCTTCCCAAAGGGCGATGGCAAGAACCAGCGTGCTAGACGCATGAGTTCTGCATCGCCCACAGAGGGGTCGGGAAATGCAGGAGCGTTGTAGGGCGGGGTGCCCTACTGACGCGGACTCTGAGCTATCCCTAATTTCAGAGTTGTGGAACGAATGGGTAGCAGTCCCTGAGGTCTCGAAATTTCGGACCTCACCCCTGCTGTTCTATAGCGCTCAAGTAAGAGGCTATGACCAGGTGATGACCCTCCTAGTGGATTCGGGAGCATCACAAAATTTTGTGAAACTCGCGGCTCTAAGAAAGAGACCGGCGATGTTTGAGTCGCTTTGCCAGGATGGCAAGCGAGAAGAGGCGACCGTTCGTTTAGCGAACGGCGCGCTCGTTAAGTCTGAGGGAGTTCAGGTAAAACTCGCCTTCAGGTAGAGCCCGCCTTCAGCTTTAGTGACTTCTCTTGTCAAGAGAAGCTCGAAGTGCTAGGTATGGAGTGTCCGTATGACCTCAGCCTAGGCATGCCATGGTTAGCAAAACATTAATCATGGATATACTGGTGTACACGCACAGTTGCGAACTATACGCAGGACACCGGAGAGGATGTGCTCCTGCGACAAGCGTATGCAACTGATTTAGTGTCGAACACAGTCGAGGGTGCGTTGACGGGATGTCAAACGTCTCCAATTCCTACCCAGCTCGTGGAGACTGAGGTAGTGAGAAGGACGATGACAAGTAGTCATGCGTCTAATTGTTTTGCACAGTGCCTAGAGCCTGGAGCGGTTGGAAGGGGTGCGTTTGCCAGGAGTGCAACGACACCCGCTTCCCAGAAAAAAGTCGTGGCGACTCGAAGAACGAGTACCCGACAGATTAGGACGATCAAAGGCACGTCTAAACGAGTGACCTTTGGATCAGTCTCTAATAAAGAGGACGGGCCTTCGAACGAGGTGTTCGAGGCCGTCAAAGACGAAATTGCGGAGGCATTCTCAGTTGAGGTGCTCCGGCAAGTCTTTAAATCTGCCGAGGAGATAGCGTGGGATCTGTTCCTTGCCGAATGAAAGGAAGGAAAGATCCACGAAATAGTCGGACCAGTTCCTGGAGAGAATTTGGTGGACTGTTGCTCGTCGTCCACAATGGACGAGAGAGTCCTGGAAACGGACAGAAAGAAGCGGTTCGCTGCTCAAGGCTCGAATGCCTTGAGAGACAGTCCGTTCTTTGAGTATCTATGGAAACATCGCGATGTGTTCCCAGAAGAAGTGCCGGCCGCCTACCAGCAGATAGGGGCTTCGGGCACGGAATAGACCTTGAACCTGGCACCAAATATTGTGTGACCATGCAATGGCCGTTGCGGAAAGAAAAAGTCGGTTATATCGATGTGTTCTTCGACAAGCGAACCAAGGCGAAACATGCGCGTGAGAGCAAATCGCCTCACTGCAGCCCGACCTTTTGTGTGCGTAAAGCCACAGGTGGATGGCGCGTGGTTCATGCTTATAATAAGCTGAACACGGCGACCATACCGGCGCAAACGCCAATCCCACGGAAAGATGTTTTTGAACTCCATGGGAAAGTCAACTATGTTTTCCGCGTTCGATTTGAAGGATGGCTACTATCGGGTACTCATGAGAGAGTCCAATATAGCCAAAACAGCAGTAAGCACAGTAAGCACCCCAAGCGGTATGCTTTGGGAGTGGCTTGTGATGCCCCAAGGTTTGAAAAAGGCACCAGCGACATTCAACCGAGTGGTGGCTCACGTGATGCGTCAGCATTGTGCCTACGCGCCTCATTACTTTGACGATGTATTCTTTCATAGTAGGGCCGAGGACGGGCTGAGCGCAATAGAGTCGCACAAGCGTCATTTAGACGCTGTGTTGCAGACTTTAAAGGACGCCCAATTGTACGTCTACTTGCAAAAGTGCGTCATAGGGGTCCCTGAGATACCTGTGCTGGGTTGCATCGTAGGTACACATGGTGTACGAGCAGCCCAGACAAGGTCAAATCAGTAAAGGAATGGCCAATTCCACGGCATCGGTGAAGGCGAATAGCTATCGGACCGGCTCCTCCCACCATGCGGATCCCTCAGCATTATCCTCTCCAAGAGGTCCAAGCGAGCCATCAGGCGTTCATAACCCTGACGACCCTTCGCTCGGACATTAACAAGATCCGAGGTCAGTTGCAAGACTTGACCCTCGAGATCCGCAATAGGTCGTTCAGCAGCGTTTAACACCTGTCACTGAACGGACGAAGGTAAGGCAGCCGCGAGTAGGTGGTTAAGATCGCCACTCCTATCGAGCGCCGCCTGCACTGATGGATACAAGTGGGTTTTAACGCTTCCTTGTTGGAAGTTTGCTTGCCCACCGCTCCGTGAGGCAAAGATATGAGATCCTCGTCCAATGGAAAGGTTACCCGAAGAGTTTTGACGCTTGGGAACCGATCGACACCCTACGTATTGATGTGCCCGGCTTGGTGGCTGCCTATGAAAACGAGCACTAGCTGAGGCCTCTTCGCTAGTCTCAAATGGACTAGCAGAATTAACGTTGTGAGAAGAAACACGGGGTACATTACCGTCCATGATTTCTTTCACACGCAAGCGGGCGAAATTTATTCGCTGCGACCGCTGTTTCATCGCATCGGAATGCGGATAAATTTGGCGCAGGAATTCCGCCTCGAATTGGTCGGGCGTTTCATTTGAACGCAACACGACTGAGGTCGGGAGAATACGCCCAAACGAATCTCCCTGAGCCCTCTATGATTTAAAGACTCCATAATAATTATGTGCGGCTTGAAGAGCGCGCTCTAGGAGCGACGCTCTTGGCCCGTTTAAACGAGGCCATTTAGATGGAGGGGGCATCTTTGGAATGCCACCCGTCACATAGCCACGTTCTAAACGACTGGCTTGAGACACCGACTGAGCACGTTCACGTGTCGTCGGCGGAGCTTTAGGCTCCGAAACCTCTATGTCAGAACCATTATGGATTATGGTCTGAGCATAAGGGGTTGTGGCTAAACACAACGGAGAAGCGGCTGAGCCTTTACGGGCAGCGCTCTCATAGCCTGTCGCTGCGCTATCCTGCGCAGACAACGAGACAGCATTCAGAAATGTTGCTGTTTCCATGTTGTGAGCCATGAGAGAAGCTTGGATGGGCAATAATGCGCTATCATCCTTCCTCATGAGCTCGTTGCCCGCATAACTACTATGAGGTAACGGCAACGGTGTCGACTCATTATAGTCGACAATGAGCGACGGACCAGCATCCTCGCTGTTAAAGTGGGATGGATCATTTAGCGCCGTTAACGCGACAGGAGCAGTAGCTGTCGGCGTTTCGACTCAGGCATTCAACGCGTCCGGCGAGTTTACGTGGCGCGTCGCTTAGTGTGAGGTTGAGTGGGCGTCTTCGCAGACGACCCACCAACATTGCTCCTTTTAAATGGCATCTTTGGCGCCGTGTATGGAAATACAGGTCGCTAGAGCGATTGTAGGAACTAGCGGCGCGTAAAGCTGCTCGCAGTTCCTCGCTCCTCTTTGACGAATTCAAAATGTAAATTCGTTCTTGAAGGAAGGGATGGTTTAACATGCTAAAGTTAACCTTATGTTACACTGTCCACGTTGAGTACACTTAGTGTACTTAAGGGAATGGTCAATTACTTAATCAAAGTAAATAGACTTAGCACTCGGGTGTGGTTCACACTTGTGACCAACCCTTGTGTATGTGATGCACATAGGTGCATTCACATTAGGAGGGATGACGCGAGGTATCTAGAAAGAGACGCTCGCAATACATATTAAGTGTTATCTATAATGATGACATTTTGATTGCTAAAAATAGATATTTATATTTAATGCGATTAAATATAAATCAGCCTGAAAACTACTTTCTACTTAGTAAGTGCGCACGAGGAGCCGGATAACCGCTCCCGTGACGACACTTAATTATGGTGCTTAGTGCGTTGGGTGAGGTCGCTAACGCGCCCACCACAACTACCTCACTGCACGCAAGAGAAGCTGGGTAAACCGCTTCCTCGCTGTGCTAGGGTGTGTGTCGAAGTAAAGCGTGACCGCATTACGACGTGCTCGCCTACAGTTCTTCTGTTTCTATCTATTTAATACTTACTTAATTAAACACAAATAAAAAACATGTAATAAAGTCATATCTGTCTCTCTGGGTGCGTCCAGTGTTGACTGGACCGCCTATATCTACCAATGGATAAGCTTTCCGAATATTGTTATGTAAAGTAATATTCTCCAAATATGATCTACCTTTTAGTTAATACTAATTAACAACTATAAGTGTTAACTTCATGTAACGACACACTACCGTTCTACACTGCAGAATAAAGGCCAATTTCGCTTCCAGCATCATCATCGAGAGTTATAATCTTTCTACTAAATACACCGTTTTGACAGTTACTCTCACTGTAGCCTGGTAAAACGGAGCTTTGTCTAAATTCAGGTTGAAAGATTCCTATTCCTCTGTCTCAAAATATTATCCCATAAAGGACTCTGTGCCTTAAAGCAGACATCGTATCTTTCAAACACAAGTTGGATTTATTTCTAATTTTGTCGCCAGTCATGGCCGTTAATGAGAACTCTCCGCTCTTGCACGACCGCTCTGACCAGCAGAGGACGCGCCCACCGCTACGCCGTGCGCTCTACGTTATCGTGCCGTTAGCGCTAGTGGCCATTGCGACGATTTTCCTTCTTGTTGATAGCAACAAATCTTCCATTCTCTCTAAGCGTGCACCGGCCGCCAACAAGCCAAGCGACGCCACAGATGCCGAGCTGCTAACCATGCGACCGCCATTTGAGGAAAAAACTCACCCCGTGTTGCCAAAGCTCTCAAATCGAAATGACTTTGGCCGCGCGTTGCCCACTAACGCGTTCTGGTCAAATTTGATGGCGGCTGACGGTCATGGCCTTAATGCGGGGGCTGGGGAAATCACACTTAGTCCCTACACTGTCCGAAGTCTGCCCAAACGACTCGAGATCTCTTACGGAGATTCTCGTCGCGTCGCAACAAAGGACGCGGTGACCGAGTACTTTAATGTGGACGCCAGTTTTTTGGCTTACAGTCATAAGGTGCTCACTAGCAGCAATAGCACTCTATTGGGTTACGGCAACAGCACGTCGAGGAACATCGTCGACTTTGATGTCCTCTCTGTATCACTTCAGTATAACTACGGCAAAAGTAACCAGTGGATGCTGGTTCCGATGGTACGAGGCTCGCCTTACATTACGGTCGAGTACCAGAACGTACTCCCGGTCTTAGAATTGAATGCTACAGTCTTGACAATCAATGGTGAGCACGTGGAGGAGAGCGATCCAATGATGTCTCGGACGAAGCTTCAGACGTGGACGAACAAGCGTTTTGAGCTCGAGATCGAAGTCTATGGCGCAGGCGAAAGCGCTTCGAATACTGGCAAGTCTTTACAGAAATGGATTCTCTACTTTGAAACAGCCCGTACGCTACAATTGCAAGTTGTGAACGAAAAGGACTACCGCCCATACAATTCGCAAGGGGAACTCAGGACCCCTACGACTATTCGTCTTGTCGACACGGACTTTTACACCGGAGCTGCTCGTTTGGCGATCGTGCCCCAACAAATGGCACAAGAAGCTCTTGATACAGCAGCAGGGATTTACCCAGTAAGCTCATCACTCACGACCAATATTACAACCAATACAGCGTCGTACTCGTTTTGCTGGCAAACCAAGCGGTTTTCGGATCGTGGCGAATTCAAGCAGAAGTCATCGTCGACTTTAGAGCTCTTGATGCTTGCGAATGTCCACCATATTGCAACGTTGAAGAAAGAAAGCAATCTACGGGTGCTTGGCAAGTTTGGACACCGTACCTTAAAGTCATATATGACGGCAGTGCTTGGAGATTGCTGGGAGATGGAGGAATCGCTGCCAACAACGTCATTTACCGAAGAAATGGTGGCGATTCAGCCACAATACCGAGACGCGATTAAACTTGCGCTTGCAAATGATTCGCTTTACAAGCCTGAGGCGAATGATCCGTACTATTTTGGTAAAGAGATCAGTCGTCAAGCCCGATTGGTTCTAATCGCCGATGAGCTCCAGGAAATCAAGCTTCGGGACGACATGTTGGACTCACTCGTGGAGTGGGTAACTCCGTGGATGCTGGGCCAAAACAGTGACTACTTTGTGTACGATCGCAGCTGGGGCGGGTTGTGCTCACAGAACGGACTGAAAGGTGTGTTTTACATGACGGACTTTGGCAACGGCTGGTACAACGATCACGTACGTTGTGCTATTGCTTTTCTCTTGCATTCCTTTGTACTTATGTGATACGATTGCAGCACTTTCATTACGGTTATATGCTGTATGCCGTCGCTGTTATTGGGAACTTCCGCCCGGAATTTGTCACAAAGCACAAAACTGTTGTCATGTCGATTGTTCGGGATATAGCGAGTTTAGACGAGAAAGAGTACGTTCGTTCTGCTCTTTAAAATCGCTTCGTGCTTGCTTTCTCGTTTTAATTATGCAATTCCTTTTTGCATGCAGTACGTACTTCCCGTTTACTCGGCATTTCTCGTGGTTCGACAGTCATTCATTCGCCAGCGGTATCTACACGCTTGATGGTGGCAAGTCTCAAGAGAGTGTGAGTGAAGCAATTAATGCCTACTATGGCGTGTACCTCGTTGGCAAGGCATTCAATGTTCCGCAAGTTGAACACATGGGACATCTCTTGCTTGCTCTCGAGATTCGTGGTGCTCAGACGTATTGGCAAATGCCGTCAACTTCAAGAATTTACGAACCGATTTATACTGCCAACAAAATGACCGGCCAAGTAGCGGCGACCAAGGTCTCGTATACGACGTGGTTTGGTCCGCAAGCGGAACACATGCACTTGATCAATATGATCCCATTCACGCCTATAACGAGCGCATTTCTACACCCTGCCTACGTCCAGGAAGAGTATCCAGTTCTTCAACAGCAAGCATTCGACCGTATTCAAGACCCAATGAATGACCGCTGGAAAGGCTACGCGTATCTGGACTTAGCCATCATTGACCCTGCAACTGCGTGGAAAAAAGTCCAGAGCATGACATTCTTTGACGACGGGAGCTCGCGCACAAACTCTTTGTTCTGGATCGCCACGCGTCCAATCTCATAACAAGACAATCCTTCTTTTTCTCTTAAGCCATCTTCATATTTTTTCAATCGGAAGTCACCTTTAATTCATAATGTAGCAGTGTGTCTTCATCCGCAGCAAAGAAAAAGTGACCCTGAATGCTTTTACCGTCTAATAGCTGTGGCAACCAGATGCGGTCATCCGCCCACATGTGATCGTACGGGATCTCGGTGGCATTGTACCATTGCGGCTTCATTTCCTCGCTCTCTGAAGGTTCACCCACGAATTTGTGCGTCAGAAACACATGCACTTCCATCGTCTCCTTGGTGCTTTCAAATGAAAAGAGCAGAACGCCACAATGCTGCAAATCCTCGGACCTCACGACCACGTGCGCCTCCTCCTCGACTTCTCTCGCCGCTGCAGCTGCAATACTAGCGTCCACAGCCTCTACTTTGCCACCAAATCCGTTCCACTTACCTTTTCCGAATCCACGCTTCTTCAAACCAAGAAGCAATTGCATGGACGTCGCATTCTCGCGTACAAGAAACGCCAGCGTCAGCAATTGGCGCGGCAACATGATAATGACAATCATTCAGGATCATCTTTCGATCCAAGAACATTGCTTAATCAATCATTGATATACGAAATCAGTAGCAAGATCACGTTCTTAAACCAAGGCTATACAAAATCCAAGTATACTCTAACAGGCGTATCCTGGTCGCTTCATTCTGAAAAAGAAATCAGCAAGTGCGCATTCAAGAGTGTCGGTCAGTCCGCCTTAGGACGTTCTTGTCGGTCAAACTGCTGCTGTCTATCGTGAATCGCTCGCCCAGCATGCTTGGAGTACTCGCAGTCACGTTACTGAGCGTTTGCGTGTCACTTTCGCTCTGTGTCGTGCCAGTGTTGGCGCGCTACACTGTCTTTCCAATCTTATCGAGTCTTGTGCACAAGTTCGCGGCCACGTATCTGACAAATAGCATTCAAGTGGAGTATACCTTTGGGTCTTTTACAGCGCGCGGCCGGCGTGGCGACGATGCTGCCTCGGAGCTGCTGCGCGGTGTTACGATCTCGCTGTTCTTTGTTCAGTTACAAAGTGATTTTCTCAAAACGCTGGCCTTTGCCAAGCAGGGTCTGGCACCTGTAGAGCTGAAAAGTGTCGCCATTAGAAAAATTGTGATTCATTTGGCCACGAGCTGGAAAGTGGTTATCAAGGTGGAAGGCGTTGCGCTGGATGGTCACATCGTGGATCCTAACGTGGAAGGAGTCTTTCAAGTGGAGGACGCTGCTGCAATGAAACTAGTTGAAGCGGCTAACTGGTTTAATTTACTGGTAACAGAGCGCACCATGTCAGAGCTAAGGCAGAAGCAAGAACTCGCCAATAGCGCATCAAAAACCTTTTCATTTAAGGACCGAGTAATTCAGCAGATTGCAGCTCAGGTGGATGTTCATTTCAGCAATGTGCGAATTGCCATTACAGGTTTGACTCCCGGAAACGCTGCCATTGATGGATGCGATGACGAACTTGACGATAAAGGCAATGAGGATGCTGAGGTGGCTACCACAAGCTCGCTTCCTGCGATACTGAATCCCACGTGTGTTAGCTTGTACATAAAGTCGTACGAATTGCTTTCGAATGTATTACATGCTAATGTTCAAGAAGCTTTACAACTAATCATGACATCGGAGGAGATCGTCGTTGAGCACGCAATGAGTCTTAAAGGCATGTACGTCTGTGCTGGTACTGCTGTTGAATCAGACGATGATTATGTAGCTGTTAAGTCAAATGAAGACGTGTTAAAGGATGATGGCGGGATCAATCCCGGTGAGACGCCTCTGCTGTCTATTCGCAGACTTGATGTAAATGTGAAGGTTCCGCCAATGCCCAGACTGCTTAATATCGTTGAATGTATTGCTCCGATTCCATTGGATTATCGCCTGGCACACTTGGAAGTTGTGTCGTCCTCGATCAATAATGCTTCGATCACGCGAGAGCAGATAATAGGGGTACTCCGTGACCTCTTTGTACCTTTCTCGGACCATCAGATTCTTGTGAAGTCCATGCGCATGATTGAACACGATGAGGCTGTTCTTAAACCAATTTCATCGGACGATGAAGCTTTTTACGTGGTTAATTATGAGAAGGTGAACAGCAACAAATCATTATCAGCACAGGAAAAGAAAGACAAAAATGAAAAGTTGCAAAAGCTAGAAGCTTCAATGACGCTGAATAAGATTTTAGAGCTGCGCAGTCAAGTGACAGGATTGAGCAAATTCTATCGTCGCAATCAAGCCGAGTTGTCTTTTGCTGATTACGCTGCAATTGTGAGAGAAAATGCTGCCAAGCCAAGCAATGTTATCTTTAGAGCAATCCAGGTAGCACTGCGCTTGGAAAATATAAGCATTTGCTTTGCAGAACGCAATATACAGGTTGGTGAGTTGGTGCTAAACAGCTTTGATGTCAATATGCGCATGTTTACAATTGCAGCAGGTGATGAAAAGCTGCAACTTGATGTGGATGTTGGATTGGGCCAGGCCACTTTTGTTGTAAACATTGGAGCCACAGTGCTTAATCCATTATCTCCTACAGCTAAGCTCTTATTTACTGACTTCAGCAAGGTGGCCGCTGAGTCGGATGTAATTACGTTGCCACAGATGATAAGTGCGCAAGTCAGTCAATTTGAAAGTGGAAAGCAGGATGTTCGTGCTTCTTTGAACAACGTTAACTTAGTGCTTTCAGCACCTGCGTTAGAGTACTTCCTGCTGTACGTAGATCGTCTGAGCACAAAAACGACTCAAGTCTTATCGAACATTCGCCCGGAAACGACACCAATTGCTTATACAGAGTCGTCGCCTACCCCGGTCCAAGTTGCTATAAGTGAAATGGATATGGTGGCCAAGGAGATGTCGATGTCGCCCTTTAGCCTGCTTGGCAATATGCTGCTAAGTCTTGATTTGAAGATGAATGATTGTCGCGTTCTTTTACTACCCACTCGTGCCTTCTCAAAACAGTTGTTTACGGATTTTAATGTTGAAACTTGGCAAAGCGAATCTGTGGTGGACTGCCGCGTTGATATACCAGTGACATTGCATATTCACCTTGAGAGCTCAAAAGTTAAGGAATTGTTAGAGCTTAACATCCACAGCTTTAGCATTGGAGCGCAATATCTCGAAGGGGCACAAAAGTTGGAGACAATTTTAGCTCCGACAAGCATTATATTTCAATGTGTGCTCGAACAAGACACCAACAATTCGTCAATTTGCCACCAAAGTGTGATGATTCACATGCCAGATGTCTTAGTAGCTGGTTCGGATTTAAGCTTATCATTGCTAGCATCTTGTGGGGAAGCGCTCGGTAACGTGCAATTTACAACGCACGACCAGGCTCTACTTCGACTCGAAAGTCGTCTCAAGCAAGACGAGATTCGTCGTCAGGCTGAAGTTGATGCAGTTCTCGACCGCTTGCATCGACTTTTTAACGAGATTGATGAGAATAAAAACGGAAGCGTCGAGTTGGCTGAGCTGCTGCTTCTCTTGCGCCGCGTAAAAGTTGGTGACACGCTACTAGAGAGCGAATTAGAGTACTTTGTTCGTGAGCTTTTCAAAGAAATTGATCGGGATGGTAACGGGTATCTAGAATTCCAGGAGCTGCGAGTATTCTTGCGCGATGACCTGCTATTAGACGAGGGGGCAACAGCTGCGGTATCAACAGCACGAAACGGTAGCAATTCACTCAGTGGTTTTCTGAATCTGCGCGGTAACGAATACCATTCATTTGAAGTGATCAGCAACATGTGTGAAACAAAAATCACATCGTCTGAGCATCTCGCGGAGTGGATCAAGCGTCCCGTGTTTCAAAATCGCTTTTGGGAGTTGTTTGAAAGCGAAACTCGTGTTACAATCCGAACGCTGGGTGATCAAAATCCTTTGGATATGCAGAAAAAGTTAGTCCGATTGTTAAAGAACTATGATGCAGCAAATCTTATATGGGATGCGCTAATTTTGCCCGCAATGGAAAGTAATTGCTTAGATCTTGTTGCTTTTAAATGGCTGTTGCAGCCTTTTACGCGTTGTGGTGGCATCAGTGAGTATCAAAGCGTTGCGAAGGTAATTGCAAAGAAGAAACGTAACGGCATTTTTAGTGCAGCATATGAAGAATCCGCGCATCTTGTGAGCAAACTTACTGAGAATGTAAACTCGGTGAAAAAGCAACTTGTCTTTACGACGGATGTCAAAATGGGAAATGTAAAATTCGTTCTTACGGACTCAAGTCTACCTGCTCGCTTTTGTCGCGGTAACTTTGTTGTGCTGGACGTAAAGATATCAATGGAATTAAGTAGCAAGGAGATCGACGAGATCGGACCGATTGATTGGATTAGTTTGGCTACCTCTGGCAATTCTGAGTGGACAATCTTGTTCGGTTTCAAAATGGCTTCATCTTGTTACAGTGATATTGCAAATGACATGGAAAACATTATTGAACCATGGGAGTTTGTCGCGGGTATCTCGTCTGACGCTGAAGCGAATGGCTTTTCGGTATTAGTGGAAGCTGCCAAGCGTTTTCAAATCAACGTGACGCCCAGTGTGTTGAAAACGTATCGTGCATTGATGGACGCCCTCGATGGCGAAGCCCACGATAATGCCCTATTAAAACGTCGAGACGGCCTCCAGAGCACTGCTGTCGCGAAGAAGCATAAAGATGTTAATTGCCTCGTGGAAAACATGACTGGATGCAGTGTCACCTTGAAACTTAGCGGTAGTGACGATGCTATTGAAATTGAAGCATACAGTCGTGCTGAAACGAAAAATGGCGTGCTAATAGATCGTAAAGCCACGCTTGAATTTCTTTCTATTGGTGAATGGGGTACTAGCACATCTGCAGTAGAGCTGCCATCTTTTGGTGACGTCAGCGTCAGTGTGAGCACTGCAGATACAAATTCCCCTTCAACACTATTCGTTACTGTTTCTTCACGTCTGGAAAATCCGCAGCGACAGGTGATTGTGCTGAGGTCCAGTACGTACTTTTGCAACCACAGTTCTGAGTGCTACGAAGTGAAATACTTGAGTCTGGCGTGCGAGGACAGAAAGTCTATCGAATCCCCTGTTATCAACGTGCGACCGAATGAGCGCATTTCATTACCGCTCTCACTTCTCATGGGTATCACAGAGTTTTATGCTCGCCCTACTAATCATGAACATTGGATTGTGAAGACTTCGCTTAACAATGACGTGTTGACATCAACTGAGGCAATCAAGAATCTTGAGGCTCATGAAGCTGAACGTGAGACAAAGAAGAAGTATCGTCGTGGTGGCACCATCGTTTATGGCGAAACTGCTGAAACATGCTCGAATATTATCACGGCTTTGACTCCAAACATAATTGTTCGTCGTTGGCACCTACTTTCTTACTTTGAATGGGAATTAGCGCTTTTGCCTCCGTTTGTCGTGCGCAATTCGCTTCCGTACGAGATAGAATTTCGCTTTATTGAATACAAGACTAGTTCATCGAGGGATATGAAAGCTGAATATGCTAAAGTTGAAGCGCTTTTACGTCGTGAGAATACTCTCGACCCTGCTGACCGAGTGTTGAGCGGCGTTATAAAATCGGGATACGATGCTGAGGTGTCTGGAGTTTCAGGGATATATCCTGGATATTTGTCGGTTCGTCTTGTAGTCAAGAAGAAGACTTCTTCTACAGATAGGCTTCTTCGGTCTTCGTGGTCGATGCCGCTGCTGATGATGATTCACAAAGGAGTCGAGCAGTTTACCACTTCTCGAGAGAGTATAGAAGCCGACCCTGGTCTCAAGTTCAATATAGATCGGATAACGCTTCCTGGATACCCCCGGCTAGTGCGTTTCTCAAGCCCTTACTGGATTGTCGATAATACGTCTCTTGAATTTACGTTTGCGTCCACCGAACCTGGTGCAAAGCGAAATTCCTTCAAGGCCATGGAGCTATGTGCACCATTTAGCTATCCAATCATGACGTCGATACAACATGATCGGCTAAGCATGAAGCCACTTGCAAACCTCAATCGTCGCCCAGAGGCGTGGGAAGCCCTAGGAAGTATGCCAGATGCGGCTTACAAGGTTTCTGCTGTATCCGAACATGCTATTAAGAATGCAGAATGGTCGGAACCGATTAACACAACGGCAATTAATACGATGGGTGAAATCGTTTGCGGCCCAAGCGTTTTCAGCGTTCAGATGAAGGGCTTGTACGGAATATTCGAGCCTGGTGTGTCACTCACGTTAAGCCCCCGGTACTTTGTGCAAAATCGATTGAGTCAAAAGCTTTACATCCAAACCTTTGCCTCGCAAGATAGTGACCCACGTAAGGTCCACGACATGTTTCACAAACGAAGCGTCGAAGATGTGAAGCATTTGCATCTTGCATTAGAGGATGGACAGACGACACCGCTGTATCATTTTGGCTCGTTAAAACAAGGACAGTCTGCTCAGCATAGCCAGCGGTACGTGTCGTTTTCATTTACGGATGGATGGGGCACCGACGCTGACAAACAAAATTGGTCATTTGCAATTCCGATCAATACGGCTGGAGATCTCTACTTACAAGTCTACTCCTCAGTGCGCCAGCGACATATAATTTGCCAAGCTAGTGTACAAGTTGTTGATATGTATGTGTACGTCATTTTGACGGATGTTTCGTGCGCTCCCCCGTATCGAATCGAGAACTTTACGCCATTTCTAGTTGAATACGCTCAATTGGGGGAGTCATCAATCTTTAGCGGCGGACAAAAAAAAGAAACGGCCACTATCAAATCGGGCGCGTGGCATGCATTTGCTTGGTTCAATCCATTATCGAAGGAGCGCCATGTTGAGCTCCGTCTTTCACATATAGACGCGCCCAAGACAAAGTCTAAAAAGTACGACATTGACTACGTGGGTTTTTTAAGCCCGATTACTATGTGGGTGTCCCACGATGGCGAAAAACAGCATGCAGTCGTCTTAACTGTTCAAGTTGTTGTTGAAGGAAGCACTCGTGTGATGAAGATTGCTGAGAAGGAGTTGGAGCTTAGCCTTATAGAAAGGCAAGACCCTGACGGCGAAGGTGACCTCCAACAACGACGAATGCTGTACGCCTCTTCTTTTGACGTCAGATTTGATGGATTTGGTTTATCTGTGCTAGATGGTTTCCCGCAAGAAGTATTTTTCTTGTCAGTAGATGTAATTAAGGCACAAAAGGCGCCGGCTTCGCTCGAATGGACCTTGTCAGTGTTACATTGCCAAGTGGACAATATGTTGGCGACTGCCAAGTTTCCTGTGATAATGAACCCTGTGAATACAGGCTACAGTGATAAGTCAGTTGGCACGGAACCCGAACCACTATTAAAGCTTGTTTTGGATGCTGATCTCGAGGCTCGATCGGGCACGTACAAGCTGCTGCAGTTTAGTCTCAATGATCTGGCGGTGAAGGTTGATATCGATTACTTTGTCAATCTTGTAAAACTTCTTGAGCCGTATTTGGTTTCACAAGCAACGATGGCACATCGCTCAAGATTGACGCTTGAAGGTACACTGAAGCGACGTGCTCCACCTATGCCGAAGATGTTAGTGACTGAAGATGGTGGGATCCAAACAGATCTAGTATACTTTGACCTTCTACGCATTTCGTCTCTGTCTGTCGATTTGGAGTACTCGATAACGCGCAAGGACATTGTCTCATCGACAGGTGGCGGTCATTCAATCGTTTTCGGCGGCCTTAGTCAAATTATTGGTCTGATTGGTTCGAACCTGTCTGGCTCGCCAACCTTTAGTTTCAGCGAGATTGTGATTGTGCGCTGCTTTACCACAAAGCAACGACTGCAAAGCCAGCTCGTTGCAAACTATGTCCAGCAGGGGGTGTTGCAAGCTTACCGTCTTATTGGCAGTGCAGACATTATTGGGAACCCAATTGGGCTTGTTGAAGACTTAGGCTCAGGTGTGGTGGAATTTCTAAAGATCACCAAGGGAGAAATTACTGGTGATGCTCAGACTCGTGGTGAAGGAGTGAAGGTGTTGGGGAAGACCATTGTAAAGTCGAGTGCATCATCTGTTGCTAAGATAACGGGCTCACTGGACAAGTTTGTGGGCGAATTTGCCGATGAAAATCGACAGAATGACGATGACGGATCCATGTCGACAGATAACGCTGGAATCAAGTTTGCAAAGGATCTTGGTCGTGGCTTCACTGGCATTTTTACGAAACCTGTCGAAGGCGCGATGAAGGGCGGTGTGACTGGACTCGTGCAAGGCACAGTGCAGGGTATAACCGGCCCCGGTGTCGTCTTGCTAAAGGGTCTGACGTCAACTTCACATAATTTAGCGCTCGGTGTTCAATCTACAGTTGTCGATCGTTCACCATTTGGCGGTCGGCGCCGCAAGCCAAAAGATGTGAAGCAGGGCAAGATAATTGCCGAATTTGACGAAAAGCATTACAAGCCGACACTTTTAGAGCTAGAAGTCTTAGGTGCAAACGGATTAGATTCGGATCAGTCGTGCGACCCGTTGTGTGTTGTGCGTCTTGACGGCAAAGATGTGATGAAAACTGCTGTTATATACAACACGGTAAATCCTGTTTGGCACGAGAAGACCCAAGTGGCTTTAACTGGCGAAGAAGAAGAAGTGGTGTTTGTCGTGAAGGATTCCTACGGCGGCACAATCGCCAGGACGGTTGGAAAATGCTTTATGAGCATGTCAAAACTCCAAGAAGACTTTAAGCCTCCCGAGTACTCTTCGGATTTGGCTGAATGGGTCCACACGCAAGTAAAGCCTGGAAACACTCAAAAAAATGCAAGTCACGCAATTACCGAGAAAGAATACCCGCTCGTAATGCTCAAAAAGGATCATGCCAAGAAAGTGGCGATGCTTGGTGATGAAAAGCACCAAGTACTTGTGACAATTTTGTCACTTCAAGAGATGGTCGTAACGAGTTCGACCGGTAGTGGAATGCTTGGACTAGGCAATTTGGGAAGCAGAACGCCCAATATCTCGCCATATATTTCAGTGCACGTTGGTAAGAATGGAAATCGGACGAATACGACCAAGATGACGTTCACAAAGAATGCAAACAAGGAGCAAGTAGGCTATGCGTCGTGGAATGAAAGTTTCACATTCCCATTGACTGCCAAAGAGTTGCGCCGCGGGGGTGCCGACTCGAAATTGGTCGTCTCGTTAAAGGATAAGAGCATGATTGTCGACACGCGCCTCGGGACATCGACGTTAGATATTGATGCGACCAGGATTAATAATTCGACAATGGAAAAGCTGGAACTAAAGGACCACGCGGGTAAGTCAGTTGCTTATCTTACGGTAAAAGTGGAAGTCACTGGTTCAGCCACATCGTCGCGGTCGTTTTCGAAAAGTTCTTTTGTGTCTGCTGGAGATAATATGGCTAACTTTCCACCGGACGCTGTCAAAGCTGGTACCATCCGCTTGTCTTGCGTGTTTAAGTAAAAGTAACAAATAATACTAAGAAACTAGTGCATTTTTTAATGGTTAGTAGTAAGTTTCGAATACCTTTTTCATAACCTTACTACTAGTAGTAGCACATGCGTTTAAATTTTCGTTCTTTTTCCGACATGATGGTTGTTCTGCTGGTCTTCGTATCGGGGATTGTGCTTCACAAAGCTCTCGCCCAGCTGGACACTCACGAAAGTAGCGCAAGAGTCAACGTATGGGAAAGATCCTTTTCGGCTTTCAGGGACACTCCTGCTTCGATCGTCGAAAGCATGAGCTTTGAGGTGCTTCAGGTAGAACAAATATATCGACAAGTCTTACGAAATGTTAATCTAATTGGACAAGCAAATTAATACTGACGGTAGTACAATTTATTCGGCCGGCCGTATGAAGTGTCCAAGGACGGACAGAGAGAGCGGCTGCTGCGAGTACCGGAATCACTGCATCGGATATCCGAAACAATTGACATTGTGACGTTTGCTGAGGCAGATATTCAAACTCAACGCGATGAAATGCTGACCGAATTTCAACAATTTGGATTTCATTTTTGGACGACGATTTTGCATGACCCAGACCCGTTTACGAGTTTGCTCAATGGAGGAGTGATGGTCGTGTCGAAATGGCCAATCATTCGAGAAGCGCAACATGTGTACCGCGATGCGTGTCACTACTCGGACTGTTTGGCTGCTAAAGGCGTCAAATATGCGCGAGTATTAAAGACCGTGAACGACACGTCAAAGGTATTTAATGTATTTGCCACGCATATGCAGGTAAGATCTATTTATTTCATTCTGGCCGAATTCAAACAAAGTGCTGAGGTTTGCATGTTTTTTTTAAGGCCTGGTCAACCTCAGAAGGTCGATCCGATCGAATCAAGCAAGCCAAACAGGTACAATCGATCAAAATATCGAATTTATGCCAAATTAACGTAACGTTTTTTTATAAAAAGATGCGGACATTTATCAACAATATTGGCATTCCACACCACGAGGTACGTCGTACCGTTATGATTGTGGCTTTTCTACCGAGAAATAGGATCTAAATGGTGCCATCTCTCTCTCTCTCTTCTGTGGTTAAATAGCCATTGCTTTTTGCTGGGGATTTTAATGTCGACAACCACACGTTTCGAGACGAAGTCGCCCATTTAATCGAGCTCTTACAAGCGCATGAGCCTCATCAAGTCGGCAATCAAATGTTCACAAGCGAGTACGATCCATGAATGTCAAACTGCAGTTGACCAATTTGTTTTGAACAGAATGAATTGAATTGTGTTGCAGCCCACACACGAATGTTCTCGTTGGACGTGATGGTGCGGCCATTAGCAACAAATGTTCGAAGCAATATGTCACGAATTGGGGCCCCCTCAAGGTTTGTGTCGTTTTGTCTCAATAATGAATACTTTGCTCTCATTTGAATCACGTGGTTTCTAAAGGATCATGTCTTTTATCCGTCCCTTGCCACACGAACGACTTGTAATCAGCACGTTGCCATGAATACGTCTTGGCGTCGATTTCATCATGAAGTCGACTTAAAGTGCTACTGTCCGTGCTGTCCGCTTGAGTGGCTAGACTACATCCTATACGGCCAAGGTACAGAGGCATTGATTATCACGACTCGGTATAAACTGCCCTCACACCTTTCAGTAGCTCCTTATCAACAGCCACGTACCAATCCAACGCTTGCCGCGCACGTAAATCAAGTCAAACACTTTATTGCCGATTGGACCGCGCCTGAAAGCAATGTCCAAATGGCGCTCATTGACCTCTCGGACCATTACCCCGTGCACAGCACATTTGAATTTTCCGTGACAAGAGGCAATGGAAAAGATTCGGATCCAATGACGTATCATCTCGACGGCTGCGCCACGGATGCCGACTGCCACTTTCGAAGCTTTCATTGTTATTGTCATGGACGAGGTTGCTTTTATAAAGGCAAGCCCACGGATGGATGGCATCTCGACGCGAATCATGGCGTGAATCGCAATTGTTTGTATCAAAAGACATCCTTTCGGTGCCTCTGTGGACCTCTTTAACTCGTCTTTTTTTTAAATACGTTTTTCTTAATATGGCAGTACAGTTTTTTTTTCCGTTTTTTATACGACAGTATCAACCTTTTTTTTTTTTTACGCAAAATCTTTTTTAAACTCATCGGTACAGTTACAAAAGCTTTAATACTGAATCGTACAGGCAGCCGCGACTAAGACGACCATTATGTGGTCATAGCTAATGAAACGAGAAATTGCCGCTCTTTTAGCTTCTCTTCCAACGCATTCGATGCCTGTACCTACGACTTGTAATGCAATATATTGCTACGTGGATTAAACGTATGCTTGATACACAAAGCAATCTTTTGCGCAGCGCATAAGAACCAGTTCATGATTTTACCAGCAGGCTGAAGGTTATCTCGATAAGTATCAAGCAATAAGATTATTGAGAACGCTATCCACTTATTTTATCATGTTAAAACATGATTCGATTCTCAGCGCTTGCACGATCGATAAATGAATGTTGTACGCTGCATTGATTGGTTCTTAAAAAGAGTGTTGGCAGCCCGAAAACTGAGAAGGTCTGGTAGTTGTGCTGGACGTTGATGGGCTTCAGAACCAGTCCAGCTTTCATCCAGAAACCACCATTCGTAGAATCCAGGTGGTTGTTCTCTTATGTTGGCACTTAATCTCTGTATAGTTCCTCTCTGAATCGATAGCTAATGGTGACAGCCAAATGTATCCGACACAATATTATCGCGTAGGATAGAAAGGATACGTACCTTTTTTTCTGGCCAATAAAAAAAGAGCGTTTGGCAACAATATCAGGCTTACCTTCCAGGTAACATTACCCGGAAGTTGCAGATAGGCGGATCTTGCGCCAAAATAGGACCTCTCGCCCGCAACGTTTATAAACTATACGGAAAAGTTATTCATTAGATGAAATGCAAATGATGCCGACCGATAGGTTCTAAGAAAGTAGCTGCTCTTTCGACAAAGTCGCTCCTGTCGCTGCTTTTTCTACTATAGATAACCCCGCAACTTGTTAAACAACGAGCATTTGCCGCAGATTTGATTTTTGTAATGCAAAGTCTTACATCATTGCTTCATACTCACCTCTTCGGTCAGATGCAATATCCAAAAGGTTGCTTCCTTGCATTGTAGGTCGAGCCCGTACGGTAATTAGCCATTCTGATACCTCGTATGGGGTCTGCATGAAAGCACGGAATTCTTCGCTAATCAGAAGCCTCTTGGAATCTTAAGTTGCTATAATGCAAATATTTAAGCTGCGATCAGATCGTCACGTCACGTTTTTTCTCGGTGATGTCGCAATGGATCCTTCCCGCATCGGCTAGGTGTCCAAACTTTCCACCTCAAGCCAGTAGCAGGAGCCTCTCCTTTTGGATATTTTATGCGTTCAAAGTCGCAACTGCGTGGCGAGAGCGAGTTTTTGCTTTGCCACATTAACTTGAACTCGCTTCACTCTCACTTGTCAGTTTTCCCCACAACCACCAGGTACGATCTCCTCGTTGTGTGGATCATCTATTACGCACCTACTCACAGCTGTGACGGTAATTATAGCTTCAAGACACCAAGATATCAAACAGTTTTTAAAATGCTCCGTGTGGTGCTTTTTCTTGTGGCTGCGTGTGCCAAGACTTCGTACAGCCATACTGCGGCGCTATCCACGCGTAACTCGCAGTACATTGCGTCGAAAGCCAACGAGCATGCTACGATTCCAGAGGACATCAACTTAAACCGCAGGCTTCGCGGAGCTGCTGTGATTACAGAGGTAGCCGAGACTCTTGAATCTATGATTGAAGCGTTCAATCCACTACGAACTTTAAAAAGTGAGGTCAGATCGGAGATGTCATCGAAAACTAAACTCGAACAGGATGCAATGCTTAAAGAACCATCGTTTTATTTCAGAATGTTGAAACCTTTCTCTGAATTTCGAATTCGCGCATGTTTTGAGGTTTATGAAATCGATACGTTGATTCTGTTTGGTACGTCTCCTCATTTATTGAAACAATATATTCAAAATGGAATACCTCGAGGTATCCTCCCCGAAAGCGTAACTGTACTTGCAACTACTGGAGAAAAACTGAAGCGGTTTCAAAGGCAGTTCGATATATTTTTTAATCCGCCAACAGGGTCAAAACCGAGTAAACCCAGTCGCGCTTGGCCTTACGCCCGGGGCCCTCAAGTTCAAGCGAATTTTAAAAAGATCTATAGTTCCGACCATATTAAATTTTTGGCATACGCCTTTCACCATCTTGATGATGTGAACATCTTGGCGAAATTGTCGTCATCAATTATTTACAGGTTCGTTCTCGACAATTTTAAAGAGTGCCGAGCTACTATTCGTTATGGAACGGTGGAAGACTGGTACAAACATCCCATGCTGAACAAACTTCTTCGAGTGCATGAGGTCTGTCGAAAGTTCGGAATATAGTGTTGTTTTTAGTGAAAGCAGGTAGTTTCGAAAGTTGCGAAATGCTTTAACACAATATATTACATTCGATGGGTACGATGCCTGACTTGTCAAGATATTTATTACTAAGAATCCTAACCGTCTCGCTCTAAAAGAGCATGTATTGAAGGAATTGCCTCAAGGCTAACTTCTCTTTCGATGTAATCGATTTCACCATTTACAAGCGTATGCAACTACTCGCTCGTATGATTTTGTGACGTTATAGACGCTTCGCGTCTCTGCTTTCTTGAAGTCCTTCGGTGTAACGGGGTGTCCCGTGACGAATTATTTTCCTATAAGTGGAATAATATATCCTATTTCCTATATGAGGAAATAAATTAAGAAGTACAAAATTATTATCTTTATTAATTTTGACTTGATAGTTCCAATAGTATTAAATTGGAAGTATTGACGCAATGTTGATTTACGTTCAAATCACCCAGCCAATCGTTATAAGACACGATTGTGCGGTGCGCAAGTAGGCGCGATACAAAATTAGTTATTAACATAATAAAGTCAGTAGTAGATAGACGATCGTTATATAGGAATTTAATATTCATACGGTTTTACCTTTGCTCTCTTCGAAGGCCTTCAAACTAACCTTTGGTAGCTAAGATTACTTAGCTACCTGTAATCTTCCTCTGTACGTCTTCTACGTGGAGTAACCGAGCCACCCCACCCTCACTGTAATCAGTGTAGGTGATCTAGTATTGTTAATAGTGCTAGCAAAGGGTGCCCCGTTCCATTCAGGCTACCTTTCTACACAATTACATTCGTGCAGTTGCACTCGCACGTTCCACCCAACATAGACATGTTGGACAAAGAAGAGGGGAGCTTTCAAGCCCCTCAAGAAGGCTATCGCGCAACGCGTGAAAGGCTTATTCATTCGAGTGTTCTTGAATGGAGAGCGATCGAACGGTCGTAGGGCGGACCAGCCGTTGGCGCCATGCTGTTCACTCTGAACACAGATAGACAACATGCGGCCATAGCCGAGTCAATAGAACACGACCTCGACGGGGCTCAAGAGAAAGTAGACTTGCTTCACCAACAAGGCTCTCAACACGCGGCTGTGTTGAGAGAAGAGGGTGCTCAACAATTAGAACTGTTGAGACAGTGGTATTTACATGCTGCTAGCGAGCGCGACCCGAAAGCTTAAAAAATAAAAAATTAAGGCAGTCGAAGGCGACTCCCTTTTAGGATGGTTCGTCGAGTAAGACGAAGCCACTTAAGCTCGGCGTATATGTGATGATGTGACAAAAGTGATATTTGGCAAGTCCAACTTAGCCAGACGTGCCAAATCTTGGGCCTCGGTACTCGTGCTTCACATCCCATTAGGTTTTGGTTGTATGAGGTCTTTAAGACCCGGCTCAGGCAAGCATTCGTGCCACGACGAGCCAAAGTCAGGGCTCGAGCTGTGCTCCTGGATTTAAAGCAGGGCACGCGCGACCTTCACGCTTATGCCCAGCATATTCGATGTCTGGTCAGTGTATTTGTGAATCATCTCTTGTAGACGATCCTGTCAAGACACACCTGTTCCGGCTTGAATTAGAGTAGCTTGACCAAGCGATCTCCATAGCATATAAGGACTTCAGTCTTAACAGGCTTTTGTTCTCTCGAGGCTTATTGTTCTCCGAGACTACAAGAAAACGGGGTCCAGAATCTATGGACCTCTCGTACGTAGAGAGCGAGAAACCTCGCTCATCAAGTCACACACGATTGCAAAAAATGCAACTGCTGTAAAAAACTGGATTACTACGTCTATGAATGTAGTGCCTCACCTCCAGTGCCAACAAACAGTGAGCGAAACACACGACCTCCCGCTAGGGTAAGTGGAGGACACGGATCCGACGCTGTTGCGAAATCGCAGCGGCGAGGCGGATCGTCAAAAAACGGTCTGGGTGAGTAGGTGCGGAGCACCCTTCTGATCCAGCAACGTCAAAAGATTTTGCAGGCCTTTTAACGAAAGTTACTCCTCGCACACAAGCATTGTGTGTAACTGCCCCAGGTGATGAGGCTAACCTCATCACCTTGAAAATACAGTGTCAAAAGAAATTGCAACTTATGCCCCTAGTTGATTGTGGGGCGTCGATCGACGCCAATCGCTAGAACATCGCAGGCCCAAAATTAATGAGCGCGATATCCCTTCAATGATGATGACAGTGCGTCTAGCAACAGGCGCCTTTTTTGTAACAGAAATGTAACGTGTAGTTGGTATCCAATGCACGTTAAAGGGTAAACAGTACGATACTGATCTCATCGTACTTAATTGGATGAAAAATTGGATGTCATCATTGGATTACCACGGCTCAAAAAGTACGAGTCACATATAAACGCAGCATCAAGCCGTGACGATACCTGTCTCTCGTTAAACAGAGGGTTATCTGATGAAGGTTTTGAGTGTTCTCAAGCGTGTGGTGTCCAACGAGTGTGTGCGATGACCTCACTTGTGGGTCGGTCGTTTGAACGACTGCACATCACCCCAGTGTGAATACTCATCACATCGTGGAGTTAGATTTCGACGGCTATGCACAAGTACAGGTAGCGTCAAAGGTCCACCATTGTGATTTGGAGTTAGATCTTGACGACTGTGCACAAGCACAGGCAGCGTCGAAGTATGACCACTCGAATAAATTGAGTAGTACGAACCAAGGATCCTTTCTCGTGAAAAACATCCAATAAAATTTAAAACGCCTATCTTAGGGTCGGTGCGGGATTTTGCACCGAGCTATTTTGATGACGTCCTCGTGCAAAGCAGAGTCATGAATGGAAAGTTGGAAGTTGAAGTACATCGTTCCCACCCTCAAAATGTTCTTACACTTATGCGTAAGCAAAGTTGTATGCAAATCTCAAGAAATGCATATTCGCTGCAGGCTAAATGCCACGTTCAGATCCGGAAAAGATCAAGGCGAACATCAACTAGCCTGTGCCAGTCGATGCTAAGAGACTTCGAAAGTTCCTCGGCTTAGCAGCGTACCTGCACAAGTTCTCACGCAATTACGCCGAAATGACAGTATATATTTCTTCTTTGTTGAAGAAAATGAGAAATGTTCATGAAACGCGAATTGTCAGCGTTTCTTTTGGGGATTACGCAAAGCTTGATGCAATCGCCAATACCAAGACGGACCGTTTCATGTGGTTTGTGACGCCGATGTTTGCAATCGGCTGGGCCTTAATGTAATATGACACAGACAGCACAGAGCGCGTCATCTGCTATCTGTCGCGTCAGCTGCAACCAGCTAAACACAATTACCCGGTACATGACAAGGAATTCCTTGCCATGAAATATGCTCTGGCTAAGTTAAGGGTCTTTCTCTTGTGAGATAGACCGCTCATTGTATAAATGGACTATGCGTCATTACGCACGGCCGTAAACAGTCCACACCTCTCACAAAGAATGGCGAGACGGTTGTCTTTCTTCGCGGAGAATAACTTCTCTGTGAAGTATAAGCCACTAGGACGATTATAACGTCGTCGCTGATGCCCTTTCGCGCCGGCCCGATTTTAAGTCGCTGCACAGATTAACAGTGACGGCCACTGTTGCAACTATAAGAGTTCCATCGTCAATAAGGCTCTTAAAGAGTTGATAAGCTACCTTAGAAATCCGTCCCAACAGTCCTTAAAAAGACTGTCAAAATTGTATCAATCCTTAACAGATTTACAAACGACACGCAATGGTTTAATATAGCACACTACCTTTGTAGGAGACCCACCTTGTGTCGTCATTCCAACCCATAATAATTTGCGTTTACGCATCTAGTATGAGTGCAACGATGCACCCATAAGCGGGCATCGTGGACGTGAGAAGACTTATTTCACGATAAGTCGCGACTTATACTGGCCACGCCAGTACAAGTTCGTCCGCAAGCCCATACGTGGTTGCGAAGTTTTTCAGTGGGTAAGCCCAGTACTTCGTCCCGTGCTCCGTTACAACCTGTGCGTGCCTGTCTCGGCAAGGTGTTGGCAGTCTGTATTTATAGACCTCGTCTTCAAATTTCCCGACAACGATCGCAAGAATAATGGTTTTCTTGTTTTTATTGATGTTTTTAGCAAAATGGTACATCTTGCTGCAGTTCCGTTGCCGGTCACTGCCAAAGGCTCTGCTTGTGTCTTTATTGACAGTATTCGCATCCATGGGCTACTCGGTGAACTTGTCTCAGAGCGAGACCCTAAATTCACTGCGGAATTCTGGCAGACTCTATTTAAATGACTTTAAACACAGTTGAAAATGTCAACTACTGATCATCTTGAAACGGATGGTCGGACGAAGCGTGCAAACTGTATCCTTGAAGCGATACTTCGCGGATATGTCCAGAATGCAACTTGCGCACAGTTTCTCAACTGGTCACGAGAAACATTATCAGCGGTCATCGCTAACTCGCGGCGACGGAATCGCTCGTGATCAGTGTCCTCCCTCAAATAGTTAAGGTTGTGATCCTAATCACGATGTTTATTCGGGTTCGTCAAATGAAGCGAACCCGATCCTCCCCTCTACTTCCATTGACGATTTAGATTGTGAGAAGCGTTTTCTTGTTGAACGCCTCTCGAACCACCGTGAGGTAAAAAAGGGGTTTGAACGAGCTATCTCGTTCGTTGGGATGGGCATCCACCCTCGTATGATGGTTGGTTAAATCAGCATGGGCATCAGCCCCCCCCCACAAGAGGCAAGGTATTTCTGCCTCTCTTGACAAACGGTGCAGCTTGTAGCGTGCACCGACTACGGTCCATTTTTCGAACTATTCACGGAAAGCATCCAATTTGTCAAGCCAGACCTCACGGCCTATGCTTTGCACATTCTGTACAAATGCAGTCCAAGCTTGGAACAAAGGTTGTTGGCTCATGTTAGCGTTTATTTTAACATTATTCTCGGAGTCATCCCTAAAATCACTCCGTTCCCGGTGTGCATAGTAGTACCACCAGTAGGATGCTGTTCGAAGTGACCTTCACGATCACTTTGCTCCTGATGACGCATTACAACATCACCTGAGTGTTTGTCGCCCATGAAGTCATCATCAGATGACTCCACACCAAAGAGATCCGACGACTCGAGCAACATCCTCATCACCTCTTTGGTGGTCACGTTAGAACCCGAAGGTTTAACGGACTCGACCCCGGGTGATCCGGTGGCCTTCACATGAGCCACTGAGTCGGATGATGACGGTGACTTGGACCAGTCACCTCCAATGGGAGTAGGAGGTGACTTATTTTCCACAGTAGGCGCATTAGCGTCTACTGAAACATTTGCATTATAAGCAGCTGCACTGATACGTGCAGCTGCCAGCTTTGCGGCCTCATGGGCTACGCGCGCAGACTTGTTGGTAGCCATACGAAACGAATTGGTTTCTGAACAAATATCAATAATGCGACAAATTGGAATTTAAATAAAAACCAATAATGCAAAAATACAGTGAAAGACATGATAGTATTTCTTTGTCAATCTACATCCGTCACTATTGTGAATGTGGGGGGAGGGGGTGATTTAACGAGGTGTCTCGTTTTGTAAATATTACTTCCTATAAGAGTAATAATAAGTGTTATTTCTCTGAAAGGAAATAAATGAAGAAGTACAAAACTACTATCTTTGATAATTTTGACTTAATAATCCAATATTCCCAAATCCCGTAATATTGACGCAATAAGATATTAGTTTTTTTGATTGGGTGATCTAAGTTTAAATTGAACCCCGCCAATCGTTATAAGACACGATTGTGCGGTGCACCAGTAGGCGCCATACATAGTTACTTATTAATAAATTGAAGTCAGCAGAAGATAGAAGATTGTTAGGTAGGGACTGCATATATTGATACAGTTATACTTTTNTATGATTTTGTGACGTTATAGACGCTTCGCGTCTCTGCTTTCTTGAAGTCCTTCGGTGTAACGGGGTGTCCCGTGACGAATTATTTTCCTATAAGTGGAATAATATATCCTATTTCCTATATGAGGAAATAAATTAAGAAGTACAAAATTATTATCTTTATTAATTTTGACTTGATAGTTCCAATAGTATTAAATTGGAAGTATTGACGCAATGTTGATTTACGTTCAAATCACCCAGCCAATCGTTATAAGACACGATTGTGCGGTGCGCAAGTAGGCGCGATACAAAATTAGTTATTAACATAATAAAGTCAGTAGTAGATAGACGATCGTTATATAGGAATTTAATATTCATACGGTTTTACCTTTGCTCTCTTCGAAGGCCTTCAAACTAACCTTTGGTAGCTAAGATTACTTAGCTACCTGTAATCTTCCTCTGTACGTCTTCTACGTGGAGTAACCGAGCCACCCCACCCTCACTGTAATCAGTGTAGGTGATCTAGTATTGTTAATAGTGCTAGCAAAGGGTGCCCCGTTCCATTCAGGCTACCTTTCTACACAATTACATTCGTGCAGTTGCACTCGCACGTTCCACCCAACATAGACATGTTGGACAAAGAAGAGGGGAGCTTTCAAGCCCCTCAAGAAGGCTATCGCGCAACGCGTGAAAGGCTTATTCATTCGAGTGTTCTTGAATGGAGAGCGATCGAACGGTCGTAGGGCGGACCAGCCGTTGGCGCCATGCTGTTCACTCTGAACACAGATAGACAACATGCGGCCATAGCCGAGTCAATAGAACACGACCTCGACGGGGCTCAAGAGAAAGTAGACTTGCTTCACCAACAAGGCTCTCAACACGCGGCTGTGTTGAGAGAAGAGGGTGCTCAACAATTAGAACTGTTGAGACAGTGGTATTTACATGCTGCTAGCGAGCGCGACCCGAAAGCTTAAAAAATAAAAAATTAAGGCAGTCGAAGGCGACTCCCTTTTAGGATGGTTCGTCGAGTAAGACGAAGCCACTTAAGCTCGGCGTATATGTGATGATGTGACAAAAGTGATATTTGGCAAGTCCAACTTAGCCAGACGTGCCAAATCTTGGGCCTCGGTACTCGTGCTTCACATCCCATTAGGTTTTGGTTGTATGAGGTCTTTAAGACCCGGCTCAGGCAAGCATTCGTGCCACGACGAGCCAAAGTCAGGGCTCGAGCTGTGCTCCTGGATTTAAAGCAGGGCACGCGCGACCTTCACGCTTATGCCCAGCATATTCGATGTCTGGTCAGTGTATTTGTGAATCATCTCTTGTAGACGATCCTGTCAAGACACACCTGTTCCGGCTTGAATTAGAGTAGCTTGACCAAGCGATCTCCATAGCATATAAGGACTTCAGTCTTAACAGGCTTTTGTTCTCTCGAGGCTTATTGTTCTCCGAGACTACAAGAAAACGGGGTCCAGAATCTATGGACCTCTCGTACGTAGAGAGCGAGAAACCTCGCTCATCAAGTCACACACGATTGCAAAAAATGCAACTGCTGTAAAAAACTGGATTACTACGTCTATGAATGTAGTGCCTCACCTCCAGTGCCAACAAACAGTGAGCGAAACACACGACCTCCCGCTAGGGTAAGTGGAGGACACGGATCCGACGCTGTTGCGAAATCGCAGCGGCGAGGCGGATCGTCAAAAAACGGTCTGGGTGAGTAGGTGCGGAGCACCCTTCTGATCCAGCAACGTCAAAAGATTTTGCAGGCCTTTTAACGAAAGTTACTCCTCGCACACAAGCATTGTGTGTAACTGCCCCAGGTGATGAGGCTAACCTCATCACCTTGAAAATACAGTGTCAAAAGAAATTGCAACTTATGCCCCTAGTTGATTGTGGGGCGTCGATCGACGCCAATCGCTAGAACATCGCAGGCCCAAAATTAATGAGCGCGATATCCCTTCAATGATGATGACAGTGCGTCTAGCAACAGGCGCCTTTTTTGTAACAGAAATGTAACGTGTAGTTGGTATCCAATGCACGTTAAAGGGTAAACAGTACGATACTGATCTCATCGTACTTAATTGGATGAAAAATTGGATGTCATCATTGGATTACCACGGCTCAAAAAGTACGAGTCACATATAAACGCAGCATCAAGCCGTGACGATACCTGTCTCTCGTTAAACAGAGGGTTATCTGATGAAGGTTTTGAGTGTTCTCAAGCGTGTGGTGTCCAACGAGTGTGTGCGATGACCTCACTTGTGGGTCGGTCGTTTGAACGACTGCACATCACCCCAGTGTGAATACTCATCACATCGTGGAGTTAGATTTCGACGGCTATGCACAAGTACAGGTAGCGTCAAAGGTCCACCATTGTGATTTGGAGTTAGATCTTGACGACTGTGCACAAGCACAGGCAGCGTCGAAGTATGACCACTCGAATAAATTGAGTAGTACGAACCAAGGATCCTTTCTCGTGAAAAACATCCAATAAAATTTAAAACGCCTATCTTAGGGTCGGTGCGGGATTTTGCACCGAGCTATTTTGATGACGTCCTCGTGCAAAGCAGAGTCATGAATGGAAAGTTGGAAGTTGAAGTACATCGTTCCCACCCTCAAAATGTTCTTACACTTATGCGTAAGCAAAGTTGTATGCAAATCTCAAGAAATGCATATTCGCTGCAGGCTAAATGCCACGTTCAGATCCGGAAAAGATCAAGGCGAACATCAACTAGCCTGTGCCAGTCGATGCTAAGAGACTTCGAAAGTTCCTCGGCTTAGCAGCGTACCTGCACAAGTTCTCACGCAATTACGCCGAAATGACAGTATATATTTCTTCTTTGTTGAAGAAAATGAGAAATGTTCATGAAACGCGAATTGTCAGCGTTTCTTTTGGGGATTACGCAAAGCTTGATGCAATCGCCAATACCAAGACGGACCGTTTCATGTGGTTTGTGACGCCGATGTTTGCAATCGGCTGGGCCTTAATGTAATATGACACAGACAGCACAGAGCGCGTCATCTGCTATCTGTCGCGTCAGCTGCAACCAGCTAAACACAATTACCCGGTACATGACAAGGAATTCCTTGCCATGAAATATGCTCTGGCTAAGTTAAGGGTCTTTCTCTTGTGAGATAGACCGCTCATTGTATAAATGGACTATGCGTCATTACGCACGGCCGTAAACAGTCCACACCTCTCACAAAGAATGGCGAGACGGTTGTCTTTCTTCGCGGAGAATAACTTCTCTGTGAAGTATAAGCCACTAGGACGATTATAACGTCGTCGCTGATGCCCTTTCGCGCCGGCCCGATTTTAAGTCGCTGCACAGATTAACAGTGACGGCCACTGTTGCAACTATAAGAGTTCCATCGTCAATAAGGCTCTTAAAGAGTTGATAAGCTACCTTAGAAATCCGTCCCAACAGTCCTTAAAAAGACTGTCAAAATTGTATCAATCCTTAACAGATTTACAAACGACACGCAATGGTTTAATATAGCACACTACCTTTGTAGGAGACCCACCTTGTGTCGTCATTCCAACCCATAATAATTTGCGTTTACGCATCTAGTATGAGTGCAACGATGCACCCATAAGCGGGCATCGTGGACGTGAGAAGACTTATTTCACGATAAGTCGCGACTTATACTGGCCACGCCAGTACAAGTTCGTCCGCAAGCCCATACGTGGTTGCGAAGTTTTTCAGTGGGTAAGCCCAGTACTTCGTCCCGTGCTCCGTTACAACCTGTGCGTGCCTGTCTCGGCAAGGTGTTGGCAGTCTGTATTTATAGACCTCGTCTTCAAATTTCCCGACAACGATCGCAAGAATAATGGTTTTCTTGTTTTTATTGATGTTTTTAGCAAAATGGTACATCTTGCTGCAGTTCCGTTGCCGGTCACTGCCAAAGGCTCTGCTTGTGTCTTTATTGACAGTATTCGCATCCATGGGCTACTCGGTGAACTTGTCTCAGAGCGAGACCCTAAATTCACTGCGGAATTCTGGCAGACTCTATTTAAATGACTTTAAACACAGTTGAAAATGTCAACTACTGATCATCTTGAAACGGATGGTCGGACGAAGCGTGCAAACTGTATCCTTGAAGCGATACTTCGCGGATATGTCCAGAATGCAACTTGCGCACAGTTTCTCAACTGGTCACGAGAAACATTATCAGCGGTCATCGCTAACTCGCGGCGACGGAATCGCTCGTGATCAGTGTCCTCCCTCAAATAGTTAAGGTTGTGATCCTAATCACGATGTTTATTCGGGTTCGTCAAATGAAGCGAACCCGATCCTCCCCTCTACTTCCATTGACGATTTAGATTGTGAGAAGCGTTTTCTTGTTGAACGCCTCTCGAACCACCGTGAGGTAAAAAAGGGGTTTGAACGAGCTATCTCGTTCGTTGGGATGGGCATCCACCCTCGTATGATGGTTGGTTAAATCAGCATGGGCATCAGCCCCCCCCCACAAGAGGCAAGGTATTTCTGCCTCTCTTGACAAACGGTGCAGCTTGTAGCGTGCACCGACTACGGTCCATTTTTCGAACTATTCACGGAAAGCATCCAATTTGTCAAGCCAGACCTCACGGCCTATGCTTTGCACATTCTGTACAAATGCAGTCCAAGCTTGGAACAAAGGTTGTTGGCTCATGTTAGCGTTTATTTTAACATTATTCTCGGAGTCATCCCTAAAATCACTCCGTTCCCGGTGTGCATAGTAGTACCACCAGTAGGATGCTGTTCGAAGTGACCTTCACGATCACTTTGCTCCTGATGACGCATTACAACATCACCTGAGTGTTTGTCGCCCATGAAGTCATCATCAGATGACTCCACACCAAAGAGATCCGACGACTCGAGCAACATCCTCATCACCTCTTTGGTGGTCACGTTAGAACCCGAAGGTTTAACGGACTCGACCCCGGGTGATCCGGTGGCCTTCACATGAGCCACTGAGTCGGATGATGACGGTGACTTGGACCAGTCACCTCCAATGGGAGTAGGAGGTGACTTATTTTCCACAGTAGGCGCATTAGCGTCTACTGAAACATTTGCATTATAAGCAGCTGCACTGATACGTGCAGCTGCCAGCTTTGCGGCCTCATGGGCTACGCGCGCAGACTTGTTGGTAGCCATACGAAACGAATTGGTTTCTGAACAAATATCAATAATGCGACAAATTGGAATTTAAATAAAAACCAATAATGCAAAAATACAGTGAAAGACATGATAGTATTTCTTTGTCAATCTACATCCGTCACTATTGTGAATGTGGGGGGAGGGGGTGATTTAACGAGGTGTCTCGTTTTGTAAATATTACTTCCTATAAGAGTAATAATAAGTGTTATTTCTCTGAAAGGAAATAAATGAAGAAGTACAAAACTACTATCTTTGATAATTTTGACTTAATAATCCAATATTCCCAAATCCCGTAATATTGACGCAATAAGATATTAGTTTTTTTGATTGGGTGATCTAAGTTTAAATTGAACCCCGCCAATCGTTATAAGACACGATTGTGCGGTGCACCAGTAGGCGCCATACATAGTTACTTATTAATAAATTGAAGTCAGCAGAAGATAGAAGATTGTTAGGTAGGGACTGCATATATTGATACAGTTATACTTTTTTGTTTTCTAGCGCCTTAGAACTAACCTTTAATATGTAAGATCTGTAATCTTTCTCCACACGTCGTGTACGTGAAGTAACTGAGCCACCCCACCATCGCTGTAATCAGTATAGGTTGTCTAGTACTGTTAAAAGTATTAGAAAAGGGTGCCCCGCTACAATCAGGCTACCGTTCTGTACTATTACAATTGTGCAGTTGCTTACGCAAAATTCCACCATGCAACTTCCAAAAGATGCAGCCTTCTCAGGCGTGTTTTTACGAATGGACTCGCTCTTGCTTTCAGGTATATCGCCGCTATCTAAAGTTTAGCCAATATTTTTGACTTTTCTGCACGAAACGAGTGCGCGAGCATGCAAGCTCGATTTGTTTTGATTTTCATCGCTCCAGCTGTTTTTTTTAGCAAAATAGGACAAGTGACCACACTCTAAGCGAGGGTGGCTTTTGAAGTTTTTATGTTTCGTTTCGGTCTCTGAGGCTGTTTAAATTTTATACGACTTATATATTCCTAAAAAAACGTCTGAAATACATCATGAGCAGGAGGTATGTTAGAGTGTTAATAAAAGTATCGGAGTTGCTCGCCGGCTGAAAGTCGTAAATGTTGTATGATGGAACGCACGTGACTTACCCTTCCATTGATGATTGGTTAATTGTTTTATACTTACCATGTAAAGCTTTTGATGCACAGGACAAAACCGTTCACATTCTACTTACGAGGATTTATCAGCCCCGGGTTTCGAGCCCGGGACTTCCCGGTCCTGATGTGAGTGGCGGACCACTCCATCATCGGGACACAAAGATTAAAAATAAGAATAATTAACTTGGGCAGACACCAGAAGAAACCTTCTAGTATTACGGATTCAGCTAATAAAGCTTAGATTATACGTGAATGTCCCGGCCTCTAAGAGGCGTATTGTTATCACTCCAAGACAAGGTGGACACGAAGCGTGTACACCCTCACGGCTTCTTAGGGGTTCAAGGCATCCTGGGCTTAGCCCGTTGAATCACTGAAAGATGTTCACTTCATGAAATTGACAAGGTTCCGAAAATCAGATACTGTGTAACACGACAAATGTGATGGGGCACCTTTTGCTAGGATACTAGTCAGCCTACACTGATAAAAGTGATGGTGGGGTGCCTCGATACTTCCGTACGCTAACGCGCAGAGGAAGGTTACAAGAAGCTAAGAAGTCTTAATTACTAGAGGTCGATACAAAGGCTTTAATAAAGAGAAGAAGCTAAACTGTATTTTAATATATTTTAAGTTCCTACATTGGAGGTGACTAGTTCCTCGAACTAGTCACCTCCAATGTAGGAACTTTAAATATATTTAAATACAGTCTAGCTTCTTGTCATCGTCCGACTCGATGACCACTGAGAAAGCCTCCGGTTCGCCGCAGGCGCCGCGTCCGTCAAACCTAAGGGTTCTGAAGTGACAACAAAGAGGTTTTAACTCGTGAACTCTTTTGGTGTGAGGTCATCTTGTGATGACTCCATGGACGATAATAACTCTGGTGTTGTCAGAATACATCACCAGGAACGAAGTTATCGTAAAGGTCACTTCAGTTAGGATACTACTGGTGGTGCTAGTATGCATGACCAGGAACGGAGTGATTAAAGATCACTCCAAGCGTAATGTTATCTTGAATACTAAGATTAACGAACGGGAGAGGGATGTGTTGCGGTTCGCTCTCGATAAAAAGCTCGTTGCAATCCGCTGGCAACTTAATTTGTTTTCTGGTATGACCAACGAATGATACTTAAATTCGTTTTCGACCCATTCAAGCTTCACAAGCCTGGTGAGGACGGAACTAAGTTCTTCATGGATGCTTTATTCCGGCATCGATGGTAAACATGCAAGCGTGCAAAGAATAGAAATTCTTTGTCTCAAGCTTGGGATGCATCGTTAAATTTGTGCTAAGCATAGGCCGCGAGGCCTGGCCTGACAAAATTCTTACTTTTTTTTTAGTTTTGTATGATGGACTGTAGTTGGTGAGCGCTACAAGTTGCCGGTTTGTCCAGAGTAGCAGGCTCGTCATGAGGAGAATCATGTCCCTGCTGCTTTAAGGGTGCACTTCACGCCCGTAATATAGAGGCGTAATCCCTTGAAGACCCTCCTTGAAGAACATGCATCTCTTCTGAGATGCGCGAAAGGATTGAGAGCTTACAGCCTATTACGAGCGCGGCTTATTCTCTAACGGACCCAAAAGGAAGAGGATAGGTCTCGTAATTTTGTCGAACGAAACCCGTTACATGCATCTTTTGTTGGGAACGAGGCTCCCAGCTATCGTGCGAGGGTGAATACCCTCGGAACTTACCGAGGTAACTCGCTCGAATTCGTATCAACTCGCGGTGGTTCAAGAAGCGTTGTACTAGAAAACGCTTCTATATTTGAATCTATCGATGCACGTGGAAGGGAAGGGAGAATAAAGTCCGCCGCATACGTCGAACATGAGTCATCATCGTGGCTTGGATTACGTCTTCCGGTATGAACGAGAGGACGTCGATCATGAACGTTTTCGTCGTCGCGAGTTAGCGTTGACTGTCGACAGAGTTTATTGCAAAACTGCGCGCAAGTTGCGGTCGATTAACTGTCGAATGAACGAACGCATCAGACCTTCTCGTCAATAGAATTCATCTTGGAAGGATGAAGTAAAACATCTCGTTCGTGAGAACCAGATTTCGTCTCGAGACCATCATCTTTTGACTCGGGATTATCCATCTTTGGCGGATGCCTTCTTTTGATTTGGAACTAGAACAAGCCTTGCACTGGTAGTACGGCAGAGACGTATAACGTAAAATGTTGGATGCGTGCGCATCCTACGAGGCAGCTCGTTCTTGCATTATAAACAGCATTCCAGTGCTGCTGATTCGCCTCATCAGCGATGGGATTCTGCACGAAACGAACTATTTGCAAAAGTTCTCCTGCTGACTCAGTTCTGTTTTCATTTCAGCAGCCCGGTGTGCACTGCGGAGATATGATTCAGAGAGAGTATAATTGCTCTTACTGATAATACCATCTTCGATGCTCAGTATACCCGTTATGTTATTATCGAAGTCCGATATAGTCTTATCGCTATCACTGAGTTTGTATTCTGCAATGTATCCCTTGAATCAACATTGGTATCTTTTGCATTGACTACTGAGGCAATGCGTGATGAGCAAGAACCTGATTGGTCTTTGCTCGAGTAAGTCCCCCCGAGTAAGCGTAGATGCCATAATCCATTGATGAAATCCGATTTATACTTTGAAGATGCATGCATTGAATTGTTTATGGCAGGTTTTGCCATCGGTAAGAGCTTGCTCCAACTCGTAAAAGTGTGGACGTATCTGCGAAATATCTCTTTGAGGATACAATTTGTACGTTCTGTCGTTCTTGTGATCATCTTCGGGGGATTCGACGGTGGAGTCCATAGATAAGGACTGCTAATACTCTACCGGAACTTGGCAGAGGTTGTAATGGAGCACGGGATAAAGTACAGGTCTTCACCCGTTAATAAATTCCGCAAGAACGTATGTATATGCGGACATATTCATACTGGTGAGGCCAGTCGAAATTGCGGATTGCCGAAAGGTAAGTTTTTTCACATCCACAATGCCGACATATCGGTGCATTGTGACACTCATGCATGATGCGTAATCGGAAATTAAATAAGTGGGGATGACGACGCGAGGTATGTCGCCAGCAATGACTGTATAATAATAAAGTTAACTATTGAGTGTTGTTTTGTATTGATCTGTTGAATATCTATACAATTTCAACAATCCTTTTAAGGATTGATGTGATTGATTTCTAGTGCTCCATCAACTTGAAGAGCTTTATCTATTTGATAGGCTATTCTTACGTCGTCATGTAATGTGTACGACAGAACCGTTATTGTTGCAATAGTGGCCTTCTACTACTGTTGATTTGCGCAGCCGGCTCAAAATCGGGCCGGCGTGAAAGGGCATCAGTGACGACATTAAGTCGTCCTGGTTAGTATTTCACGGAGAAGATATATTCCGCGAAGAAAGGCGACCATCTCGCCATTATTTGCGAGAGAGCGGACTGTTCACGGCCGTGCGTACCGGCATGTGGCCCGTTTAAACAATGAACAATCTATCTCCTAAGGGATAAGCCCTAATTTAGCAATGCATATTCATGTAAGAAGTTCCTTGTCACACTGGATAATTGCGCTCAGCTAGTTGAAGCTGACGCTACTGGTAGCAGACGACGCACTCTGCGCCATCTGCATCATATTCCATTAACGCACAGCCGATTGCAAAATCACCTCATAAAATGGTCTGTCTTGGTCAGCAATCACCAATATTGGCGATCGCATCAAGCTTGCTTGATACCCTCAAAGAAACGCTGACAATTAGCGTTCCATGAACATTTCTCATTTTTTTAAAGACAATAAATATATACAGCCATTTCGGCATAATTGCGCAAGTACTTATGTAAGTGCGCCGCAATGCCGAGGAACTTACGTAGTTCCTTATAATTGACTGGCACATGCCAATCAGTAATCGCCTTGGTCTTTTTAGATCGAGACGTACTTTGTCTTTAGCACCATGCAAATAAGAAGTGGTATTTCGCTTGCAGCGAATATTTACTTCTCGAGATTAGTATACAACTTGTGCTTACGCATAAGTGTGAGAACATTTTGGATGAGGGTACGTTGTACTTCAACGTCAGACTTTCCGTGCATGGCTCTGCTATGACCACGACGTCAGCAAAATAACTCGGTGCGTAATCCTACACCGATCTCAATACATCTGTTGAAGGCTGCAGGTGTTATCTGATGTACGTCTTGGAGCGTTCAAAAGCGTGTGGATATCCTACAAGTAAGTGCGATTGCCTCACTTTTAATTCGGTCGTATGCACGACTGCGGAAGACATCAGTGTGACGATCCACCACACTGTAAAGTCAGATCTCGACGGCTGTGCACAAGTACATGCAGCGTCGAAGTTACACCATTGTGGCTTGGACATAGAAATTGACGGTTGTGCAAAAATACTTATAGTGTCGAAGTTCGATCCCTCGAATGATCTCAGTGGAACAAAACAAGGATGCTTGCCGAGAAAGCAACCTTTAACTGTTTTTGAAACATATGTCTCTAAAATTCAATGCAATAGTCCTAAATCGACTAGAGAGTCGGTCGTAGAGGATCTCGCTATCGTTGCGCAACCACAGCTCGAGACAGTTGGTGAGGATGCGCCCCAAATAAAATTTGAGGGAATACATCCCAAAGATTTTGAGGGAATAAGTACCCAGAAACCTGCGTTAAGGAATCCCAGGTACCTCTGGAAATAAGTTCTAAGGAGAAAATTGGGACATTAAATGTTTTAGTAATCAACGGATCAAATGTAGGCGCTCTTACACTTGGTTTGATAGCGCTTCCGAGCTTAACTTCGGAAATAGCTTAATTGCCAGCGCTGGAACCGAAACGCTTCTTACGTGATCTCCGAAATGGCAAGCAACTCTGCGGACTTGTCAGATATGAAAAATATCTGGCCGATATTCGGTCGGCAGTAGTATTCCTGAGAACGGACGGGACCTCAGAAGCTCATTGATGGACAAAAGTGTCCTCGATGGGAGGGCTCATCGCGAACGTTTTCCGCTTCAATTCTAGATGTCTTCGGAAACAAACCCTTTGTATCAGGATTTAATTGAATTCGAGGATGGATTCCAGATTCGGCACCGTGCGAGTTGCCTAACGATAAATGGACTTGACACGAAATTGACCTGATACTAGGTTCGAAATACTGTGTCATGAAGCAGTGATCATTACCTCGCGATCAAATATTAGGGATCGACAATTTGTTGCCGATCACTAAGTAGCGGGCCATCTGAGGGAGTCAACCTCCCCACATAGTCCTCCCACTTTCTGTGTGCGTAAAGCAACAGGAGGATGGCGGATTGTGTTGCAACGGTGCCGGCTCAAACGCCAAAACCACAAAAAAAAATCATTGACGGTTTGCCAAAGAGTATAATCTCTTCGTCAAAGGATCTGATGTATGGTTGCTATCAGATCCTCATGCTTGAATAGGATATTTTCTTCACGGTAGTAAGTACCCCAAGCAGAATCTATGGGAATGGCTTGTGATGCCGCAGGGGCTTAGTGATGCATTCTGATGAACGAGAGACAGGCATCGCCACGGCTTCATTATGCTAGTTTATATGTGGCTCGTACTTTCTGAGCCATGATAAATCAAGGTTAACATCAGATTTGTCATCCAAATCCAGTACGATGAATTCATCATCTAACTGTTAGCCTTGTAACGTGTATTGTATACTAAATACACGTTTCTTAACTCTTACAAATGCGCCTGTTGCTAGGTGCACTGTAATCCTTGTTAAAGGTATATCGCGCTTAACGAACTTGAGTCTGCGATCTTCTAGCGATTGGCGTCTCATGAGATTGTTCGACGCCCCACAATCGATTATTTGCGGCAGGTTTATTTTAAGTTGATGAGGTTAAACTCATCACCTGGGCAGTTCAACACAATGATTGTTTGTAAGGAGTAGCTACCATCAAAAGGCCTGCACATTCTTTTGAGGTTGCTGGATCAGTAGGGCACTCTGCACATACTGACCCCGATCGTTTTCTTACGATCCGCCTCGCCGCTGTAATTTCGCAAGAGAGTCGGATTCGCGCACTCCGCTATTGTTAGCGGGAGTTCGATCGTTTCGCTGTTTTTTGTCAACGATCACATTTAGCAATTGTTTGTAATTTGAAAAGCGAGGTTTCTCGCTCTCTACGTACAAGATTTCCATAGGGTCTGGAGCTCGGTTTTCTTGTCGTCTATTTGGATATTAAGAAGCAGAGTGGACGAATGCCTGTTCCAGACTCAAGCCCTTCCTTTCCGCTGCAGAGATCGCTTGGTCTAGCGTCTCTTATTTGAGCCAGGACAGGCGGGTCTTGACAGGATCGTCTGCAAGGCCCTAAATCGACACAGTTACCTGTATTTGGTAATCAGTTGGATGATTCACGATACAAATTACTAGGTATCATGTATGCTGGCATATGCGTGAAGGTCGCGCTAGCCCTGACTCAAATTTAGGAGCTCTGCTCGGGTCCTGAATTCGACACGTGGCAGCTCAAACGTTTGCCTGAGCTGGGTCTTAAAAACCTTATTAGATTCAAGAACATATGGATCGTGAAGTTTGCCTGAGCTGGGTCTTAAAAACTTTATACGATTCAAAAACATATGGATCGTGAAGTTTGAGCCTTAAAGCCCAAGATTTGGCATCTCCCGCTTAGTTGGACATGCCAAACTTCACTTTCGTCGCATCGGCATCGATGTGGCGTGCCTCGATAGCGTCGTCTATTTCGACGAGCCATCTTAAAGGGTGTCACCTTCGACTGTCTTAAAAAGTAGAGATTTCGATCTTCAAGCTTTTGAGTCGACGCGAAAGCGTCGGCCCGCTAGCAGCATGTAAATGCTGCTGTCTCATCAGCTTCAACAGTTAAGCACCCTGTATTCTCAACATCTCTGCGTGCAAGGAACCTTGCTGGTGAAGCAAGCCTACTACTACCTTGGGACCCGTCGTGTTTATGCTGTATGAACTTGGCTATAGCCACATTTTGATCGTCTATTCATAGGGCGAGCAACATGGCGCTAACGGCTGGCCCGCCAAACGATTAACCCATATGTTCAACCGCTCTCTATTCAAGGTCATTCAAATGAGTAATTTTTTACGCGTTGGCTGGAAGCCTTTTTAAGGAGCTTTCAAGTTCTTTTCATCTTTATCCAACATGACCATATGGGATTGAACGTTCATGGCCATTGAACGGACCCCGAAGTACTGCTAGGTGTAACGGGCACCTTTCGCTTAGGCTGATAACGGTACTAGCCAACCTATATTGATAACAGTGAATGTGAGGTGCCTGGATTACTTCGCGTACATTTCTGAAGTGCAGAGAAAATTTATTAGTAGATAAGAAGGAGGGGTGCTGGTTACTCTTGGTCAATACTAATGCTCTAGCGTAGAGTAAAGTAAGCCGGTCAGTATATTTGAGTTCCTACATAACGCTGTTTTATCAACTGGCGTTAAAATATTGATGTCAAACTATGTATTGCGCCTCCTTTTACGCCGCTCAATCGCGTCCAGTAACGATTGGCGGGACTTAGACAAAAAAACATAATTTTTGTATTGTTGCCTCAATATTACCAAATTTGGTAATAATGAATTATTAGGTCTAATTTATAAAGGATCACTTTGTACTACTTTACTTATTTCCTCTTATAGAAAAATTATTTTTATTATTTATCTTATACAGGAAATAATATTTATGTAACGGGACACCTTGTTACAACAGTGGCTTTCACTAACGAAGCAGTGTGGCGTCATTGCCGTTTTTCCGTTCTAAGCACGCGGCTGCAATGGTGTGTGAGAGTAAGTCTCTCCATCCAGCACCGGCGATCCGGGTCAAGAAGCGAAACGGTAAATGACGCACGGTAAGTGCTTAAGAAAAGCTAAATGCGGCCACTAGACCGGCAAAACGCACTTTGAATGCGATGTACTTCAGAGCAATATGGTGTAATTTTCAACGTAAAGTGCGGTCGACTTAGTCGATGACTACTAACCATTGCTGATGCGAGCTAGTGATATACTGCTGCGGCACTGAGCTCCTGAAGCGGTATGCTGGAAATAACTTGTGGTGCTTTGGAGGATTTATAATGCCTTGGTTATATCAAATTGCCTGGTACGCAACTATTCCGTCCTAAAAAGGTTATAAAACACCAACATTTTTATGACGTATTTGTCCATATTGTGCAGCAGGGTCGGAGAGATCTTAATAATTTCATAGGTCATTCCAAGCTGTGCTTGAGTGCATGCGCACAAAATATGTATATCAGCGTATCAAATACCCTTAATGCGGAAGAGGAACCCTTCTTACAGCGCTTTATTATAAAATGAGCCTCTAAGCCGACCCGGCGAAGGCAAAAGCCATTGTGGTTAGCTGGTTCTTCAAAACCAAAAATACTTACGTAAGTAGATAGGCCTTGTCAACAATACTTGCATACGTACAGCAAAAAATTACGCGATTATGGCTCGGTCAATATCTAATCTTACAGAAGTACGTGGCTTGATGCTAGGCCAGCACCTGAAATGACGCTCCTAAATCAATAAAACTGAGCATCCTACATGTACAAGTTTTAGCCTTGCCCGGTCGTGATCGGTCTTTTTGTTTATAAATGACTTTCCTGTCGGAAGAGCTCTGTTACATACAGATGTTCAAGGACGCGAGCGCGTCATTGCGTTCAAATCTTTGCCACTTAAAGCTGCAGAAAAGGACTACTCTGTTAATGATAAAAAAGAGCTTCTTCTTATAGAGTTTGCTCTTGTCAAATTCAATGCGTTTGCTTGGCACAAACCTAATGGAATATGTTCAGATCATATATTTACGCAATGGACCGAGTAGCATCACCTCTCGCCGATGATAGCCCGGTGATAATCATTACTTGCCGAATATAGCTTTAAGGTGAAGTATAGGCCAGGAAATGAAAAAGGCTTTGGCTGATGTGTAACGGGGCACTACGACTTGTACTGCATCAGTACAATTCCAGTTCGCACTGCTTCAGTTGCAAGTGGTGCCTTTCGTTATTTCAAGTACACTAGTACGTGCAGAGATAGACTTCCCTTTAAGATGACTAGCTTAAAAAGAGTTAAATGAAAACTGTTTAATATAATTAAGTATCTCTTCTTTCTATCTGTTAACTTTAACTTAATTATAAGCTAATATTACGCATGCAATTGAAATCTTATCTTATCTTATCAGTCTCTCTTTTGTTTACATCTATAGTTGATTAGTCTGCGGGATAAATAGATATAATAGCCTATACCTATTTATGTATAAGATTTCTGAACATTACTATTTAAAGTATTATCCTTCAGATATTATCTACCTTTCAGATAATATATTAATTAAAAACATTTAAGTGCTAATTTCATGTAACGATACACCCCGTTACATCACCCCTTTCTTGAACGACAATCACTCTGACTGTCATTGGATGGAGTGGTCACTATGTGACCACTTAATTTAAAAACGATGTTGACTGGTCAGAACCATCATTTTAAATTCCATCGCATGAAGAACAAATTCATGCGGGGTGTTGATAGTGCTGCGCCTTCGGCTGCAATTCGTGCAGCCGCGGGTGACGCACTGTTATCTACGAAACGTCTAACGTAGTATCTCCCACTCGCGCCACACTAGATGTTGCGTGTGCACGTAGTGATTCACCACGTGAATACGACACCTCTTTGGAGGTCGACTACATATGAGAGTCAGACATTCGTCCGACTCGGGGAGAATAGAACAGCCGCCTGATAGACGTCAGGCGGCTGACTATGAGCCTTCGAATGAGAGGGCTCATTCTGATAGACGAGTTAATAGTCTATTTGGTTCCGACGATGAGGATGTTCCCTCATGGCCCGTTCCATCTCCCCCACGGCCACCTGCATTTTCATCGCCTTTTCTGTGCAAGGTGATGACGATGGCGTAAGCCATCGTAAAAAAAGTTCTTGTGGTACCCCTGCTTCAGTGGGTACCACTCAGGGGAGTGAAGACAATAAAATGTCACATCTCGCCCCTGAGAAAAAGCCGTGGCTTTTGCCAGAACGGCTAATTAATAGCTTGTCTGGAGATACTATTCCTCACATTAAATATCCCGACAAAGCTACATGGCCTTGATCCCAGCGCGAAGAACTTTCGCGCTGAGGAAGATTTTTATCTCGATGCTTTTCTTAAGTATCGATGGTTTAGTGGCAACAATAAGCGAGATAAAGTCTCGCTTATGCAAGCCTGGAGCGCGTTCATTCGCAATGTCAAAGACATTGGACGCGAAGCCTGGCTTCAAAAACTTAAAACGAATCGTGTTAAGGCTGAGAAATAAACTCCAATCGGTTCAAAGTATAAATTGCATCGGTTGTCACGTGAGGCTTGGCTTCCATGCCTCACGTGGGGTGATACCTGTCCGTGTTGTGTTGACAACTCGAAGAGGGTAAAAGGGGATACCTTTTCCCTTTCTTCGCCCTGGGGAAGGGTCGCATCTCTATTGATATGCGGGATGCGATTGACGTTTTGCAATCGATATACAAGCGCCAGAAACGCGTTTTTTCCGATGGGCCTTCTGAACCATCGGATAGGTCTCGTCATACCGACGGACGAGGCCCTCAAAGTCAGCAACCAGCTGGAAACGAGGCTCTCAGCTGTCATGTGAAGGTGGATAACCACGCCAGCGAACAAGATAACTCGTTCGCTGCCCCTTCACATCACGGTGGTTCTGGATACGTTCCACAAGGAAACGTTGACCACCGTGGGAATCCACCAATGGTGGAGGAGGGAAAATTAGATCCGAACCGTGTGTCGGATCTAATGCATGGATTGACAAAATCGATCACTTCCTCCATGATTTGGAAAAGAGACTTGACCACGAGCGCGGCAAGCGTCGCTCGTTGGAGCAGACGGTGCAGGCTCACCATATCGAGCGGTTGGAAGACCGTTCGAAGCGTGCGTACTCCATTAGATCCGAACCGTGTGTCGGATCTAATGCATGGATCGACAAAATCGATCACTTCCTCCATGATTTGGAAAAGGGACTTGACCACGAGCGCGGCAAGCGTCGCTCGTTGAAGCAGACGGTGCAGGCTCACCATATCGAGCGGTTGGAAGACCGTTCGAAGCGTGCGTACTCCATGTTGGAGTACAAACAAAAGTATCATGCTGTTCGCAATGAGCTGTCGTCAGCTCATCGTAGTTTCGAGGATATTCGGAACCGGCATGAGAAACTTCAGGTTCAACATGAGAATCTGGTTTGCGATCACAAGAATCTTTTGGGGATTCTTGAAAGGGTGGTCAAATCCGTCCTCGGAAGAAGCCGCGTACTGATGGTACGGGCGGAGCCGACCAACGTAAAACGTAGGATGCGTTCGCATCCTACGTGGCAATTCTATTGTGTACGCATTGCCTCTNGCAGAACTCATGCGTCTCGCACGCTGGTTCTTGCCATCGCCCTTTGGGAAGGGAGTCCTCTTGCTGGGCATTTTTGCCCCAGCAGGGACCCTGGCATAGCAGCGAGCCATCATATGGCCGCGCTTGCCGCATTTAAAACAGACCACGTCTGCATTGCCCAACTCCATAGGAGTGGCATCTGTCCTCTCGGCCGACGGCTTATACCAAGCTGTCGCCGAGGCACTGTTGTAGGATTGCTCCTCAACTAAGGCAATTTGGATTGCCTCTTCCATCGTCGACGGCACCTTTCTGAAAAGGGCCTGTCGCGATGGGCCATGCCGTAGTCCGTTCATAAACGTGGGCACCTTAATGTGCTCCGGAATCGGACCTACGGTTATGGATGCGGACAGCGAGCGCATCTCTTGCACATACTCTTGCAGAGATCGCTTCGCCTGTCGCGCCCCAAAGAAGCGCGCCTGAAGCAACACTTCGTTGTTCGGCGGCTGGTACATGGCGCGAATCTTATCCTTAAAGATCGCCCATGAGGGGAACGCTTTTCTGTCCGCCATAAGCGCCGAGTAAGCCCACTCTGAGGCCTTACCGCGCAGATGCGACATAGCGTACGACACCATCCGGCTGTCGTCCTCGATGAGCTGGGCGACACCACATTGCTCCACGGCTAAAAGCCAGTGGACAATCGTGTGCGCCGCAGTTCCATCGAACTTGGGCGGGTCCATCCGAATGGGCCTCGGCTGATGCGGCCGGGCGGATAGCATCTCAACAGTCCTGTTGAGAGTCTCGCTCCGAGCCTGCTCATACCTTAGCTCATCCTGAGTCTGAGTGGCGGACTCCGCTGCAGCATGGCTCTGTGCCTTGGACGCGAACCCTGCGCTGTCCGAGCACGAATGCCTCAAACTGCTCCAACTCAGCAACATGTTGCTCAGGACGACTATTCAGGAGCCTGGCCAGGGCTTGTTCTCCAAGTCCCTGCGCCATAAGCCCTGCCACCTCCCGATAATGTTCGGAGAGGTGGGAAAATGAGCCCAGTCAATATTGAGGCTCATCCTCACGTACACACGCAGAGATGCGGGTAGTGGGAAGGATTCCAAGTGCTACCAAGTGTAGGCGGGCACGTCGTAATGCGGTCACGCTCCACTTAGACACACACCCTAGCACAGCAAGGATGCGGCATAATCTGCTTCTCTTGCGTGCAGTGAGGTAGTTGTGGTGAGCGCATTATCTAAGTGGCACGAGAGCTCTTAAGTTATATATGTGTATCGACAACAAGCCTATGGTACCAGTTCGCATCATGTGTTACACAGATGCTGATTTCGCTGAGATCGCAATGAACGAAACTCAGTCAAAGCTAAAAGTAGCTCCATTAATTAAAATGACAGCAGCTGGTATTGCAAGAAGCAATTTGCAGTTGCGGTTTCGACTGCGTAAGCGAAATTTTCTGCTGTAGCTGGTGGTGGTCAAGAATTGCTCGGACTGAAGGAATTATTCATTGAGCTCGAGTTACAAGTCAATAATTCAATTTCACTTGCTATAGATAATCAAGCAGCAATTAAACAGATCGACAACGAAGCAAGCTCCACCAGCGCAGCATGTTGATGTTGAGCTCAAGTTTTTACGTGATTACAAGGCGAAGGCGATCATCAAATTAAGTTTTGTGAAGTGTCAAGATATGCTTGCTGACCTGCTAACTAAGGCACTTCCAGCTCATCGTGTGCTTGAGCATCGCGCCAAGGTAAGTCTCCTTTGATTGCTTTTTATTGGTCATGACTATCCCATGAGTCACAAAGGAGTGTTAGAAATGTTTTGGTTCGCATCGCGTGTCATTTCGACTCTTTAGAGCAGTCGTACAAATCCAGTTGACACTTTCTGTCACGATACTTCAGCATGGACTTATCGTGATACAGCTAAAGTTGTGGTCAATCAATACCCTATACTTTACTCTTCAAAGATCCCTGTTTGGCTTCCTCGCGGATATAAAATTCAACACACTTCTCTGATGTAGAAAATTAGGGTGTATGCCAGATATACATTGCATCTCGTAGGGAAATATATGCGCATGTTGCCCTAAAGGTGCAGGTCATGCCACTAAAGAGGAGAGGCATTATTCCTTAAAGATCCTTATTGGAGGACGCTCGTCGCTTTAGAGATGCGCAAAGGGATTGAGAATTTCCAATACTTCTACTAGCACGGGAAGCGCTCGTTCTCTGATGTACGCTCTGCTGAAGAAGATGGGTCTCGTGTACGGTCGAACGAGACTCGAATGTCCATCTTCAGTATAAAACAAGGTTCCCAACTATCCTGCGAGGGTGAATACCCTCGCCAACGAACGAGACAACTCGATCAAACTCCTTTATCCCCCGGTGGTTCGAGGAGCTTTCAACAATAAAACGCGATTTACCACTGAAATCTGTCAATAGATGTGGAGGGTGAGAAAAAATCGGGATCGCCTCGTTCGACGAACTCGAAATAACATTATGCTTTAGATCATATCCTTTATTATTAAAGGGAAGACATTGATCTCGAGCGATCCCGTCATCGCAAATAAGCGGTGACGGTCGATAACGTTTCTTGTAACTGTTTGAGAAATTGTGCGCAAGGTTCAATTCATTTAACGCATGTACAATCCGCCACCCTCCTGCTGCTAAACACACACATAAGGTTGGAGAGCTATGTGGGGAGGTTGGTTTCCTCACATGGCCCGCTGCCAGCGATCGGCAAAGAATTTTTCGATCTCTAATACTTGTTCACGAGGCAATGACCATTGCTTCATGACACAGTATTTTGAATCTGGAATCACGTCGATTTTGTGTCGAGGGCATTTATTCTTAGGCAACTCGCACGGTACGGACTTAGGGAATATATTATTTTGCCCTCGAAGACTCTTAGGATTGGGAAGTTAAACGTTCTATCCAAGTCTTCTCATCGAGAACACTTTCATTCATCGATGCGATGCTGAGATCCGTTCGTTCTCAGGACGTAATATTGCCGACCGAATATCGGCCACGTACTCGTCATCTGGGACAAGTACGCACATCTACTTGACTATACCACTACGCAGATCGCGCAGAACGTTTCGGTTCTAGCGTTAAAATTGGGATATATCCTAAGTCTTAGCAGGACCTTCTAATAATCGCAGTTATCTGTGTTTGTTCATGTATTGAATGACTCGCGATGCAACTTGCAAAATGTCGGGTGTTTCAGGCATAAGCGTGAAGATCACGCTTGTCCTACCAAAAATCCAGGAGCTGCTCGAGCTCTGAGTTCGGCACGTGGAGCTCAAAGGTTTGCTTAAGGCGAGCCTTAAAGACCTCGTACAACCCAAAGACAAATGTGTCGTAAAGCTTAAGCCTAGGGTCCAAGATCTGGCACGCCCTACCTAGTTGGACATACCAACCTTTACTTTGTCAGATCTTCATCGATGCGGCGAGCCTCTATGGCATCGTCTAATTCGACTACTCATCTTAAGAAGGAGTTGCCTTCAACAGGCTTTAATTTATAGATGTCAATCTATCAGCTTTCGGCATCTACTTGCTGCTACCGGGCCGACGCATTCGCGTCAACCCGAAAGCTTATAGATTGACATCTTTAAATTAAAGTCAGTTGAAGGCATCTCCTATTTAAGATGAGTAGTCGAATTAGACGATAGCAGCATGTAGATGCTGCTGTCTAACAAATTTAAATGTTCAGCACCCTTTTCCCTATCACCGCTGCGTGTTGCGAGCCTTGCTGGTGAAGCAAGTTTGCCTCATTCTGGGCCACGTCGAATTCATGTTGTGTGAACTTGGCAAAAGACGCATGTTGCTCGTCTTTCTGAAAAGCGAACAATATTGTGCGTACGGCCGGTCCACCTACGGCCGAGCTCATACATTGGACCGTTTTCTATTCGAGATCACCCAAGTAAGTGAATTTCTCACGCGTTACGTGGAAGGTGTAACGGGCACTGCCGACTTGTACTGCTTCTGTATAAGTCCACTTCGCACTGCCTCAGTGCGAGTGGTACCTCACGTCACTTCACGTACTTTATTACGTGCAGAGGAATACTCTCTTTAAAACAATTGCTTTAAAGAGGGTTGATGAAAAGCTCTATCTAATATATTAAAGTTCTTCTGTTTCAATCAATTTAACACTTACTTAATTATAAACTAACACAAAACATGTAATAAAGTCTTATATGTCTCTCTCTTTGCGCGCGTCCAGCGCTGACTGGACCGCGGAGAAAGTAGATATAATAGTCTATATCGACAAATGGATAAGCTTTTTATCACCACGTGCACCCGCAACATTTATAGTTGCGGGAGAAGATGACACTACGGCAGACGAAACGTCTGCCGCAAGAGACAATAACGCGTCGCTCGCGGCTGCATGAACCGCAGCCGAAGGCGCCGCACTATTCGCATACCGCATGGACTTGTTAACCATGCGATAGAATTAAAACAATGATGAATCTGACCAATCAACATCATTGTAATAAAGTGGTCTTATAGAGATCACTCTACCCAATGCCAGTCAGAGTGATTGTCGTTTAAGGTAGGGGTGATGTAACGGGGTGTATCGTTACATGAAATTAACACTTAAAAGTTGTTAATTAATATGTTATCAAAAAGGTAGAAAATATTTGGAGAATATTACTTTACACCACGTGAATGCCACCCCTCTTTGGAGGTCGACTACGAATGCGAGTCGGACGAAATGGCTGACTAGGGGAGAACACAACAGTTGTCTGATCTTCGTCAAGGCGGCTGACTATGAGCCTTCGAATGAGGGGGCTCATTCGAGTAGATGTGCTGGTAGCATTCGCTACAGCATGTTCGGTTCTGACGATGAGGATGAATCCTCATCGCCGGTACCGTCTCCCGTGCCGTCACTCTCACATATTTCTGTGCGTGGTGATGACGATGGCATAAGCCATCGTAATAAAAGCTCTTTGTGATACCCCTGCTTCAGTGGGTACCACTCAAAGGATCGAAGACACCAAGATGTCTCGTCTTGCTCCTGCGAAGAAGCCATGGCTTTTGCCCGATCAGCTTATTACTAGCTTGTCTGGCGAGACTACCCCTCACAATAAATATCCCTTGTTTATTGCGACAAAGCTACATGGCCTTGATCCAGCGCGAAGAACTTTAGCGCTGAGGAAGATTTTTATCTCGATGCTTTTTTCAGCATCGAAAGTATAGTGGCAACAATAAGCGAGATGAAGTCTCGCTTATGGAAGCCTGGAGCGCGTTCATTCGCAATGTCAACGACATTGGACGCGAAGCCTGGCTTCAAGACTCAACGCGATTCGCGTTATGTTTGAGAAACAAACTCCAACCGGTGCAAGGTATAAATTGCATCGGTTGTCACGTCAGGCAGGACTTCCATGACTCACGTGGGCTGATCCCTGTCCGTGTTGTGTTGACAACACGAAGCGAGTAAAACGTGATGTCTATTCCTTCTCTTCGTCCTGGGTAAGCGATGCGATTGACGTTTTGCAACCGATTACAGGCGCCAGGGACGCATGCTTTCCGATGGACCTTCTGATCCATCTGATGAGTCTCGTCATACTGACGGACGAGGCCCTCACATACTGACGGACGAGGCCCTCAACGTCAACAATCCGCTGGGAACGAGGCTCCGAACTGTCATGTGAAGGTGGATGACCGCGCCAGCAAACAACATAACTCGTTCGCTGCCCCTTCATAGCACGGTAATTTGGATACGTTCCACAAAGAAAAGTTGACCACCGTGGGAATCCACCAATGGATATGGCGGAGGAGGTAAATTAGATCCGACCCATGTGTCGGATCTAGAGTCGAAGATCGACAAACTCGATCGCTTCCTCCATGAATTGAAGGAGGGCTGGATCACGAGCGCGGTAAGCGTCGCTCGTTTGAGCAGACGGTGCAGCTCATCCTATCGAGCGGTTGGAAGACCGTTCGAAGAGTGCGTACTCCATGTTGGAGTACGAACGGAAGTATTATGCTGTTCGTGATGAACTATCGTCAGCTCATCGCACATTCGAGGATATTCGAAACCGGCATGAGAAACTTCAGGTTCAACATGAGAATCTGGTTTGCGATCACAAGAATCTTTTGGGGATTCTTGAAACGGGTGGTCAAATCCGTCCTCGGAAGAAGCCGCGCACTGATGGCGGAGCCGACCAACGTAAAACGTAGGATGCGTTTGCATCCTACGTGGCAATTTTATTGTGTACACATTACCTCTGCGATACAGTACACGGGAAGGACCAATGATCTTGGGTAGTAGTTTACTGCTACCCACATTGGTGAGTAATCGCTTAGGTAAGTTTACCGTAGAGAGTAGCACTAGGTCATTAATTTTAAATGAATGAACATTTGCTCTTCCATGTTTGTCTGCATTCCGTTTCTGTCGGTCCACTGCGTTAGCAATGGAATCCTAAACGAAACGGACTATTGATTCTCGAGTTAGTAGAAACTCTTCTGCTAAGTCATTTGTTTTGTCTATTTCAGTACGCTTTGTGCGTACTGCCATGTGATCATTCTCATCTTCGTTGTCGATTTCTTCGACATCGACATCACTCGTGTCGTTGTTTACTCCGACGCGTGATGAGCATGAGCCAGAAACGGTTTTGCTCGTGCGAGTCCACCCCTCCGTAAACTAGAGAATCCCTCTAATTGGGTGGGTATTCGAGGATGGCGTAAGCCATTCACAAGGAATGGTGTACGCGTTGTAGACGCATGCACCGAATTATTGATGGCGAATTCGACCATCGGTAAAATTTTGCTCCTATTCGGATACGATTGGACGTAACCTCGAAGTATCTCTTCGAGGACGCGATTTACGCGTTCTGTTTGACCATTCGTTTCTGGGTGATCGGATGTTGACATAGTCAGCCGTGTTCCGAGAGATCGGAAACGGATTGCCAGAACTCCGCCGTGAATCTTGGATCTCTATCCGAGACCAATTCACGGGGTAACCCATGGAGTTTGAATACCGTGTCGATAAAGACACAGGCACAACCCGGAGCCGTAATCGACTCTGGTACCGCAGCAAGGTGTACCATCTTGCTGAATCTGTCTACAAAAACAAGGATTCCATTGTTTTTGTGGTCGTCTTCGGGAAATCCGAAGACGAAGTCCATAGATACGGACTGCCAACACTCTTCCGGAAGTGGTAGAGGTTGAAGAGGTACACGGTATGAAGGGCTAGGCTTCACCGGTTGACATACCTCGCAAGCACGAATGTACTTGCGTACGAACTGGTACTGGCGGGGCCAGTAAAAGTCGCGACATACTGTGAGGTAAGTCTTCTCACGTCTACGATGTCCACTTGTTGGAGCATCGGGACACTCAAACATGATGCGCAAGCGCAAATGATTGTGAGTTGGGACGACGACACGTGGGGTGTCGCCGGTAACGGCTGTGTAATACAATAAGCCGTTACGTGTTGTGTATCGATCGGATGACGATCGATATAAAGCCGGTA
>NC_090617.1:932432-950763 GCF_004359215.1 Bremia lactucae
CACTTCTTGAGATTTGCATACAACTTATGTTTTCGCATAAGTGTAAGAACCTGACGAACGTGAGTTTTATGACTTCCACGTCCGTCTTACCGTCCATTGCCCGGCTATGGACGAATACATCGTCGAAATAACTCGGTGCGAATTCTCGCACCGGTCAACAGATCTGTTACACATCTGTTGAATGTTGCAGGGGCGTTACTAAGCCCCTGAGGCATCACTAGCCATCCCCAGAGCATCCCACTGGGAGTTCTCACTGCTGTGAACGGGACGTCCCGTTCACGCATAAGGGTCTGATAAGATCCATCCATTAGATCCATAGACGAAAAGATGGTGCTCTTAGACATACCACCTATGATTACGTCTTTTCTAGGTATCGGCGTTTGAGCCGGTACCGTTGCAGCATTCAGTTTGTCGAATGCGTGCACTATCCGCCACCCTCCTGTAGCCTGTCGCACACAGAAGGTCGGAGAGCTAAGTAAGGAGGTTGATTCCTTCACATGGTTCGCTTTTACTCGATCGGTAAAGAATTTATCGATCGCAAGTACTTGTTCACGAGGCAGTGGCCACTGCTTCATGACACAGTACTTTGAGCCCGGTTTGAGCTCGATCTTATGTCGAGTGCCTTTATCCTTAGGCAACTCGCATGGAACTGCTTCAGGGAATACATCCCTGAATTCCATTAAATACTCGTAACGAGGACTTCCCTTGAGTGACTCCCAAGATTGAGTAGTGTATCTTTCAATCCGAGTCTTCACATCGAGGACACTTTCGTCCATCGATGAGCTGCTGAGAACCCTTCGTTCTCTGCAAACACTACCGCCGACAAAATGTCGGTTACGTAATCGTCCTCTGTGACGAGTACGCAGATCTGCTTGATTTTACCACCATGCAGATCTTTCAAGAATCGCTTAGGTTCAAGGGTTGGTAATTGATTTATCTCCGAAGTTAACTTCGGAGGCGGATACAGATCAAAAGTATAAGCGCCTACTCTTGAACTGTTATTAACCAAGACATTTAATGTCTCCGTTTCTTCCTGGGATATATCCGCAGGCTGCCGAAGGATTAATTACTCGGAATGTTGAAGTCTAGTTACCATAACTATTTGAGGAAATTTCTCCAAAAGTACGTGGAGACCTCTTCCCTCAACGTCTTCCGAGTGTGATTGCGCTTTCACAGTCGGGTCCCCTACGGTCGACTCTCTACTCGACCTAGGATCATCGTGTTGTCCCTTTGGGGCAACCGGTATACTCCTTGATTGTCGCCCGCCAGGCGTACATTCATGTCTCAATCCACTCGACTTCTTCGAGTGGTGGACCTTCGGCGCTGCCGGTGCATTAGCACAGCCGCCGGCAGCTGACTCCACAGTGTGATTATAATCACACTGTGATCTTGTGCAGCTGTACAAGCGACCGTACCACAAGTGAGGCCATCCCACTCACTCGTAGTACATTCACACGCTTGTGGACGCTCCAAGACGTTCATGAAATGGCCATCTGATGAATAAGTGGCAGGCATCTTTACAGATCGATGCTGCCAGCTGATCCTTGGCTCGTATTTATGAGCCATGGTAAACCTAGGCTGACATCAAATTTGTCATCCAAATCCAGTACGATGATGATTTCATCGTACTGTAAATCTCTTAGCGCGTAGTGAAATTTCACTACGCGTTTTATTACTGTTATCGATGCGTCTGTCGCTAGACGCACCGTCATCCTCGTTTAAGAATGTCGCGCTTAACATGTTTGAGCCTAAAATGCTCTAGCCACTGGCGACGAATAAAGTTATTCGACGCCTCACAGTCCACTAGGGATCTAAGGAACAAACCATCTGTCACTTTTAACTTCAAGGTGATGAGGGATACCTCATCACCAGGTGCGGAGACACATATTGATTGTATGTCTGGAGTAACTTTAGTCGAGAGATTTGCAACTTCTCTTGAGGTTGCTGGATCAGTAAAGCGTTGCGCTCTCACTCACCCCGACCGTTTTTTGGCGGTCCGTGTAATGGGGTAACCCATTATATTAAGTAGTCATAGTTTTATTACATAATTGCATACATTAAGTGTAGGCAGTATCCGGATAGCGGATACTGCGCGTCTGTTTATTTTTGGTTTATTATTGGGGTGCCAGACCCAATAATTAGCCAATAATAATTAGTTCTATATTTGAGTGGTTCCCATGAGCTAGGGAACATATTCGCACTTACTGCGAATTACAAAAACACAAATAAACAGAGTTAAATTTACCTGATAAATCACAGCGCTTCCTCTGCTTAATTATTAGTGTAAGACGGTAACGGGCTCTCACCCCGTTACACCTGGTAGCACTTAGTAGTCCTTCCCATGACCAAGTTCGAGATGTATATGAGTGAATCTTCGATGGCTCCAGCAGTTTCGCTGGAGCATGCAGATTTTCCCCATCTCACTACAGTAGAATGGCAGGCATTACACCGCCTCGCGGCGGTGTCGGGTGAAATCTTCGTGACGTCGCTGCTGAGCACAGCGACGCCCGAACAACACCGTGCCGCCATTCAAGACTACATGGTGCGCGAGCTCGCCGAAGTGAACCGGCGAGTACATACTCCCTCGCGCCCCTCCCATTACGATGCAATTAAAATGGAGACGTCGACGTACTCTGGTGATGGTCCAGATCGTCTCCCCCTTAATCGCTGGTTTAGGGAGATTGATATCGCCATAGCGTCAAGGTTGATTGACGCTCCGACGGCCAAGGTTAATTTCCTACTGTCTCGGCTTGTTGGTAAAGCCAAAGAATGGGCTCTTGGGAAGCTCGTTGTAAACGAGTTGGCATTCCCCACGCTGGACGATATCCAGCGCGACTTACGACTGGCGTTCGAGCCCCCTCAAGATGAGTCACGCTTGCGCGCAGACTTCTTTTCACTTCGACAGGGCAAGCTGTCGATGCGCGATTACGTACAGAAGACGCGACATCTTGCTTCGTGTATCACCACGCGGCCGATCGACATGGCTTCACAAGTTCATGTCTTTGTCTTTGGTATGCAAGAGGGCATGACCCGCTATTGCCTCACACGTGCTGAACCTAAGACTCTTGAGGAGGCATTTGCCCTCGCGCTTCGTGAAGATTACACGGTCGCGTCGTCATACTTGCAGGCAGCGTCGCAACGCCCGCGTATGTCTGGCCCAGAGCCTATGGAAATTGACGTTATTGATGCATCTCGTGGTCGCGGCAAGCAATTTGGCCGCGAAATTCGAAGTCAAAACACGATGAAGTGTTATCGGTGCGGCAAGACAGGCCATCGTGCGGCCGTCTGCCGAGCACCAGCGCCGGTGTCCATGAACACAGCTGTCTCACGTGGAGATACTGTGTCGTCGGTGGTCCCGCCAAAAAAACGAGCGGTTCCAGTAGGTGCGGGGCGCCCTACTGGCAGTAATGGAGCCCCGAGTACTCAGGTGGCAGCTCCAGCTCCTAGCCTCAAAGTGATACATACTCACTTCAATGCCACCACCATGCGCGACGATTCGAGACTGATAATTATCAGTCTCATCGTTGCTGGAGTTAAACGACCACTTCGAGCGTTGTTGGATTCGGGTGCATCCAACAACTTCTTTCGAGCATCATGTTTGTCTATTCTCCCGTCTACAATTACGGTTCGAGAAGGTCCAGGTGACATCGTTGTCAAACTTGCTCATGGACAACCACAGCGTGTCCCGCGTAAAACAGTGGTTTTGCCGTACACGTTTGACGGCTTCCAAAGTAATGACGAATTTCTGGTGTACGAGATGAATTATGCATTCGATTGCATCATGAGGATACCGTGGCTGTCACGGTATCAGCCGACGATAGACTGGCTATCTCGGTCCGTTAAACGACGAAGCGGTTACGACGTAAGTGAAGTTTTCACTCATCTGTTGGTTGCGCCATCCGATTGGCCTCACGTCAGGGTCGTGAACGAACTCGCCACGACTAGAAGTCAGCACAGAGAGAGCGATGGCCCTCTGTGTCCTGTATGTTCAGTCACACTGATAGAACCACAAAACGAGGCGGTCGAACAGAGGTTCCTGCAAACACAGACATCGGTCGAGCAGGGGCTCCCGATTCACAACGAGGCGGTCGAACAGGGGTTCCCGCACACACGGACATCGGTCGAGCAGGGGTTCCCGAGTTCTATCGAGGCGGTCGAGCAGGGGCTCCCGCGTACAACTACGTCGGCCGAGCAGAGGGTCCCGATCAACATCGAGGCGGTCGAGCAGGGACTCCCGCATACACACACAACGGACGAGCAGAGGCTCCCGATTGTAACCGAGGTGGTCGAGCAGAGGCTTCCACATACATCTGAGGCGGTCGTTGACGAGCTCCCGCCTTTTATCGACGGGAATGAACGGACTGCAGATTCAAATGTGCATGCCGTGGTGGAGACAGAGCTCCCACGTCTAGCGGGGGGGGGGTACTTCATCCTCCGGCGACAGCGACGTTCCAGCCTCGAGCAGTGGCTTAAGACGCACGAGAAAGCGTAAACGCAAGAAAGGTGCACGCCGGTCGCCAAGACGACGGAATTCTCGCTCAAGCGCCAATGAAGATGATACTGTATGGACGGAATCCGTATGTGCGCTTGAATATGTGGAAGGGTCTTCACATCGCGGCCGCTACGTTGAGGTAGCGAGCCCCCCGTGCACTGTTGCAGAGATCACATCTCTATTAGCCCTACCATGGAAAGATTTCCTTCACGACCTCAAGGCCGGCGACATCGAGCAAGTGTGCATCATATCAGCCGCCGAAGCAGCTAGTGGAGAAGTTCTGGAGGCTCGCCCAAAGAGCGCTGAGCCCAAATCAGCGCGCGAAGAATGTTTCGTGGCACAGTCTTGGGAAGCCCTTCGTGCTTCGGGCAACCCTGTCTATGATATCGCGCGTGACTATGCCGACATCTTTCCGGAGAAAATCCCCGCTGAGCTTCCAGCGGATCGTGGTGTGCGACACGAGATCGATCTCGTGCCAGGATCGAAGTATTGCGTGACGCGGCAGTGGCCGCTACCGCGTGACCAAGTCGTCGCAATTGATGAATTTTTTGAGGGCCGCCGTAAGGCAGGACACGTTCGCGAAAGCATCTCGCCACATTCGAGCCCGACTTTCTGTGTGAAGAAAGCCACCGGCGGTTGGCGCATCGTGCATGCTTTTAACAAGTTGAATGACGCCACGATCCCGGCTCAAACACCAATTCCTCGAAAAGACATGGTACTGGATACCATGTCCGGCAGCGAGATTTTTAGCGCTATAGACCTGACAGACGGGTTTTACCAGATTTTAATGAGGGACAGTGATATCCCGTTCACCGCTGTCAGCACACCGAGTGGGATGCTTTGGGAGTGGCTAGTCATGCCACAAGGCCTTAAGAACGCTCCAGCAACGTTCAACCGGATGGTGACACAAGTGCTTCGGCCACTACGTGATTTTGCTCCAAGTTATTTCGACGATATTTTTGTTCACAGCCGCGCTGAGCAACAACTCAGCGCTACGGAGGTCCACCTTCGGCACTTGAAACAGGTGTTCCAAGTGATGCGCGAGAACAAATTGTACGCAAATTTGAAGAAGTGTGTCTTCTGTGCTCCCGAGATTCCAGTTCTTGGATGTTATGTTAGCAAGGAGGGTGTCCGTGCTGATCCCGAGAAAGTGTCATCGATATGTTCCTGGCCTACGCCTAGGAACCAAACGGAACTACGCCAATGGCTTGGCTTGGCCAATTACTTGCATAAGTATACGAAGAACTATGCAGAGCTCATCCAGCCACTATCGACTCTACTGAAGAAAGACGCAGTTTGGTCATGGAAAGCTGAACATCAGTCTGCCTTCAACTCTGTGAAAAAGAGCTTGTCTGAAGCACCAGTGCTGATGTTGCCTGATGATTCCAAGCCATTTCACGTCGTCTGTGATGCGAGTAATTTCGCAATTGGATGTGCCCTCATGCAGTTTGACGATGAGGGCCGAGAGCGCGTCGTGAGCTTTCAGTCACGGCAGATGAAACCTGCAGAGAGAAACTATCCGGTACATGACAAGGAACTTTTGGCTATGCGTTACGCGCTGATCAAGTTCAGAGTATATTTGCTCGGCGAGAAGATGTTTTCGGTCTATACAGATCACGCATCATTGCGTACCGCCGTCAAGACTCCCCACTTGTCCCAGCGTATGGCACGTTGGTTGTCATACTTCTCAGAGTATAATTTCGTGGTCTTTTACAAACCCGGCAAGAACAACATTCTTGCTGACGCGCTTTCTCGACGTCCCGATTATGATCCTCGACGTGACATGGGTCATCAGCCAGGCAGTGCTGAAGACGAGGACGACGACATTTGTTTATGCTGTGCTGAGCAGGGGCTCAATGCAATGATTTCGACACCTGAGCTGTCAATCCGGACTCAAATCGCTGAGTCATATGCGAACGATTCATTCTACACGGGAATTATCAATTACCTTCGACACCCTAGTGAGGGTTCACTCGCGAAGTTGACGAAACCAACGCGTGATAACATCAAGCGTTACGCGCTTGATGGTCCGCTGCTGACTTATACAATGGACGTTTTCGACCCACCGCGCGTCGTCATCCCTGCTGATGACGACCTCCGCGCACGATTGGTGCATGAATTTCATGACACTCCAGCTGGTGGTCATTTGGGTCGCGAGAAGACGTTCGCGGCCATTTCTCGTGTGTTTTTCTGGCCGCGTATGTACAAATACATCCAGAAATGGGTACGCTCTTGTGAAATATGCCAGCGTGTGAAGCCTGCACCGTCTTCACAAGCTCCATTGCGTCCGCTTCCAATTGCCACGGAAGCCTGGCGTTCGGTCAGCATGGATTTCATCTTTGGTCTCCCTCCGGACGAACAGAAACGCACGGGCGTATTGGTTTTTGTGGATCGATTTAGCAAAATGGTGCATTTTGCTCCAGTCTCCGCGCACGTTACGGCGGAGACGACCGCGCAGATCTTTATCGATCTCATATTTCGACATCACGGCTTGCCTGAATCAATTGTTTCGGACCGCGACCCGCGCTTTACGTCAGCTTTTTGGGCAACGTTGTTTCAACTATTGGGCACGCGACTGCTTATGTCTACGGCAGCCCATCCAGAGACGGATGGGCAAACGGAGCGCGTGAACAGAGTGCTTGAAGATGTACTACGCAGTTATGCGACATCGTTCACGTCGTGGAGTTCGTTTCTCCCTCTCGCTGAATTTGCAATCAACAACGCAGTTCATGCGTCGACTGGGTTGACGCCATTTTTCGTGAATAACGCGAGGCACCCTCGCGTTCCAGCGCTTCTTGCTCTTTCAGCTTCAGAACACCCAGTTTCTAAGCTTGGTGGGGGAGTATCTCCCGATGACACTACGCGAAANTGTCCCTTCACGTCGACTCGCGTTCCAGCGTCTGATGAAGGCACACCAAGACCGTTGCAGTGCGTCTTCAGTGTATGCGTGATTCGTTCCTTTGCCTCGAACGTTACGGTATCGTGTGAAGAGATTCTTCATGGACTCTAGTGATTCAGGTTGGTGAGCGCCTTCAAGGCTGTACAAGCCCCACGGCTTCAAGTCGTCATCCATGGTCTGCGGTGCATGCTCTCTTCGAAGTGTCTGATGACCCCAACTGTCGTTTGGGGTCGAGTCGCGTCGGTGTTCAGGATTCATGCTGCTCAGTTGTTCGTGACTGAGCAGATTCGAAGACCAAGATGACATGTCGTTGGAGTTCTCGTTGGGCTTTTCGTTGGACTATTCGTTGAGAAGAAACTTTCTGTGTATGGCGCTTACGTCACGGTAAGCGCAACTTAAAGAGGGGGGTGATGTAATGGGGCAACCCATTATATTAAGTAGTCATAGTTTTATTACATAATTACATACATTAAGTGTAGGCAGTATCCGGATAGCGGATACTGCGCGTCTATTTATTATTGGTTTATTATTGGGGTGCCAGACCCAATAATTAGCCAATAATAATTAGTTCTATATTTGAGTGGTTCCCATGAGCTAGGGAACATATTCGCACTTACTGCGAATTACAAAAACACAAATAAACAGAATTAAAATTACCTTATAAATCACAGCGCTTCCTCAGCTTAATTATTAGTGTAAGACGGTAACCGTTATACCTGGTAGCACTTAGTAGTCCTTCCCATGACCAAGTTCGAGATGGATATGAGTGAATCTTCGATGGCTCCAGCAGTTTCGCTGGAGCATGCAGATTTTCCCCATCTCACTACAGTAGAATGGCAGGCATTACACCGCCTCGCGGCGGTGTCGGGTGAAATCTTCGTGACGTCGCTGCTGAGCACAGCGACGCCCGAACAACACCGTGCCGCCATCCAAGACTACATGGTGCGCGAGCTCGCCGAAGCGAACCGGCGAGTACATACTCCCTCGCGCCCCTCCCATTACGATGCAATTAAAATGGAGACGTCGACGTACTCTGGTGATGGTCCAGATCGTCTCCCCCTTAATCGCTGGTTTAGGGAGATTGATATCGCCATAGCGTCAAGGTTGATTGACGCTCCGACGGCCAAGGTTAATTTCCTACTGTCTCGGCTTGTTGGTAAAGCCAAAGAATGGGCTCTTGGGAAGCTCGTTGTAAACGAGTTGGCATTCCCCACGCTGGACGATATCCAGCGCGACTTACGACTGGCGTTCGAGCCCCCTCAAGATGAGTCACGCTTGCGCGCAGACTTCTTTTCACTTCGACAGGGCAAGCTGTCGATGCGCGATTACGTACAGAAGACGCGACATCTTGCTTCGTGTATCACCACGCAGCCGATCGACATGGCTTCACAAGTTCATGTCTTTGTCTTTGGTATGCAAGAGGGCATGACCCGCTATTGCCTCACACGTGCTGAACCTAAGACTCTTGAGGAGGCATTTGCCCTCGCGCTTCGTGAAGATTACACGGTCGCGTCGTCATACTTGCAGGCAGCGTCGCAACGCCCGCGTACGTCTGGCCCAGAGCCTATGGAAATTGACGTTATTGATGCATCTCGTGGTCGCGGCAAGCAATTTGGCCGCGAAATTCGAAGTCAAAACACGATGAAGTGTTATCGGTGCGGCAAGACAGGCCATCGTGCGGCCGTCTGCCGAGCACCAGCGCCGGTGTCCATGAACACAGCTGTCTCACGTGGAGATACTGTGTCGTCGGTGGTCCCGCCAAAAAACGAGCGGTTCCAGTAGGTGCGGGGCGCCCTACTGGCAGTAATGGAGCCCCGAGTACTCAGGTGGCAGCTCGAGCTCCTAGCCTCAAAGTGATACATACTCACTTCAATGCCACCACCATGCGCGACGATTCGAGACTGATAATTATCAGTCTCATCGTTGCTGGAGTTAAACGACCACTTCGAGCGTTGTTGGATTCGGGTGCATCCAACAACTTCTTTCGAGCATCATGTTTGTCTATTCTCCCGTCTACAATTACGGTTCGAGAAGGTCCAGGTGACATCGTTGTCAAACTTGCTCATGGACAACCACAGCGTGTCCCGCGTAAAACAGTGGTTTTGCCGTACACGTTTGACGGCTTCCAAAGTAATGACGAATTTCTGGTGTACGAGATGAATTATGCATTCGATTGCATCATGAGGATACCGTGGCTGTCACGGTATCAGCCGACGATAGACTGGCTATCTCGGTCCGTTAAACGACGAAGCGGTTACGACGTAAGTGAAGTTTTCACTCATCTGTTGGTTGCGCCATCCGATTGGCCTCACGTCAGGGTCGTGAACGAACTCGCCACGACTAGAAGTCAGCACAGAGAGAGCGATGGCCCTCTGTGTCCTGTATGTTCAGTCACACTGATAGAACCACAAAACGAGGCGGTCGAACAGAGGTTCCTGCAAACACAGACATCGGTCGAGCAGGGGCTCCCGATTCACAACGAGGCGGTCGAACAGGGGTTCCCGCACACACGGACATCGGTCGAGCAGGGGTTCCCGAGTTCTATCGAGGCGGTCGAGCAGGGGCTCCCGCGTACAACTACGTCGGCCGAGCAGAGGGTCCCGATCAACATCGAGGCGGTCGAGCAGGGACTCCCGCATACACACACAACGGACGAGCAGAGGCTCCCGATTGTAACCGAGGTGGTCGAGCAGAGGCTTCCACATACATCTGAGGCGGTCGTTGACGAGCTCCCGCCTTTTATCGACGGGAATGAACGGACTGCAGATTCAAATGTGCATGCCGTGGTGGAGACAGAGCTCCCACGTCTAGCGGGGGGGGGGGTACTTCATCCTCCGGCGACAGCGACGTTCCAGCCTCGAGCAGTGGCTTAAGACGCACGAGAAAGCGTAAACGCAAGAAAGGTGCACGCCGGTCGCCAAGACGACGGAATTCTCGCTCAAGCGCCAATGAAGATGATACTGTATGGACGGAATCCGTATGTGCGCTTGAATATGTGGAAGGGTCTTCACATCGCGGCCGCTACGTTGAGGTAGCGAGCCCTCCGTGCACTGTTGCAGAGATCACATCTCTATTAGCCCTACCATGGAAAGATTTCCTTCACGACCTCAAGGCCGGCGACATCGAGCAAGTGTGCATCATATCAGCCGCCGAAGCAGCTAGTGGAGAAGTTCTGGAGGCTCGCCCAAAGAGCGCTGAGCCCAAATCAGCGCGCGAAGAATGTTTCGTGGCACAGTCTTGGGAAGCCCTTCGTGCTTCGGGCAACCCTGTCTATGATATCGCGCGTGACTATGCCGACATCTTTCCGGAGAAAATCCCCGCTGAGCTTCCAGCGGATCGTGGTGTGCGACACGAGATCGATCTCGTGCCAGGATCGAAGTATTGCGTGACGCGGCAGTGGCCGCTACCGCGTGACCAAGTCGTCGCAATTGATGAATTTTTTGAGGGCCGCCGTAAGGCAGGACACGTTCGCGAAAGCATCTCGCCACATTCGAGCCCGACTTTCTGTGTGAAGAAAGCCACCGGCGGTTGGCGCATCGTGCATGCTTTTAACAAGTTGAATGACGCCACGATCCCGGCTCAAACACCAATTCCTCGAAAAGACATGGTACTGGATACCATGTCCGGCAGCGAGATTTTTAGCGCTATAGACCTGACAGACGGGTTTTACCAGATTTTAATGAGGGACAGTGATATCCCGTTCACCGCTGTCAGCACACCGAGTGGGATGCTTTGGGAGTGGCTAGTCATGCCACAAGGCCTTAAGAACGCTCCAGCAACGTTTAACCGGATGGTGACACAAGTGCTTCGGCCACTACGTGATTTTGCTCCAAGTTATTTCGACGATATTTTTGTTTACAGCCGCGCTGAGCAACAGCTCAGCGCTACTGAGGTCCACCTTCGGCACTTGAAACAGGTGTTCCAAGTGATGCGCGAGAACAAATTGTACGCAAATTTGAAGAAGTGTGTCTTCTGTGCTCCCGAGATTCCAGTTCTTGGATGTTATGTTAGCAAGGAGGGTGTCCGTGCTGATCCCGAGAAAGTGTCATCGATATGTTCCTGGCCTACGCCTAGGAACCAAACGGAACTACGCCAATGGCTTAGCTTGGCCAATTACTTGCATAAGTATACGAAGAACTATGCAGAGCTCATCCAGCCACTATCGACTCTACTGAAGAAATACGCAGTTTGGTCATGGAAAGCTGAACATCAGTCTGCCTTCAACTCTGTGAAAAAGAGCTTGTCTGAAGCACCAGTGCTGATGTTGCCTGATGATTCCAAGCCATTTCACGTCGTCTGTGATGCGAGTAATTTCGCAATTGGATGTGCTCTCATGCAGTTTGACGATGAGGGCAGAGAGCGCGTCGTGTGCTTTCAGTCACGGCAGATGAAACCTGCAGAGAGAAACTATCCGGTACATGACAAGGAACTTTTGGCTATGCGTTACGCGCTGATCAAGTTCAGAGTATATTTGCTCGGCGAGAAGATGTTTTCGGTCTATACAGATCACGCATCATTGCGTACTGCCGTCAAGACTCCCCACTTGTCCCAGCGTATGGCACGTTGGTTGTCATACTTCTCAGAGTATGATTTCGTGGTCTTTTACAAACCCGGCAAGAACAACATTCTTGCTGACGCGCTTTCTCGACGTCCCGATTATGATCCTCGACGTGACATGGGTCATCAGCCAGGCAGTGCTGAAGACGAGGACGACAACATTTGTTTATGCTGTGCTGAGCAGGGGCTCAATGCAATGATTTCGACACCTGAGCTGTCAATCCGGACTCAAATCGCTGAGTCGTATGCGAACAATTCATTCTACACGGGAATTATCAATTACCTTCGACACCCTAGTCAGGGTTCACTCGCGAAGTTGACGAAACCAACGCGCGATAACATCAAGCGTTACGCGCTTGATGGTCCGCTGCTGACTTATACAATGGACGTTTTCGACCCACCGCGCGTCGTCATCCCTGCTGATGACGACCTCCGCGCACGATTGGTGCATGAATTTCATGACACTCCAGGTTGTGGTCATTTGGGTCGCGAGAAGACGTTCGCGGCCATTTCTCGTGTGTTTTTCTGGCCGCGTATGTACAAATACATCCAGAAATGGGTACGCTCTTGTGAAATATGCCAGCGTGTGAAGCCTGCACCGTCTTCACAAGCTCCATTGCGTCCGCTTCCAATTGCCACGGAAGCCTGGCGTTCGGTCAGCATGGATTTCATCTTTGGTCTCCCTCCGGACGAACAGAAACGCACGGGCGTATTGGTTTTTGTGGATCGATTTAGCAAAATGGTGCATTTTGCTCCAGTCTCCGCGCACGTTACGGCGGAGACGACCGCGCAGATCTTTATCGATCTCATATTTCGACATCACGGCTTGCCTGATCAATTGTTTCGGACCACGACCCGCGCTTTACGTCAGCTTTTTAGGCAACGTTGTTTCAACTATTGGGCACGCGACTGCTTATGTCTACGGCAGCTCATCCAGAGACGGATGGGCAAACGGAGCGCGTGAACAGAGTGCTTGAAGATGTACTACGCAGTTATGCGACATCGTTCACGTCGTGGAGTTCGTTTCTCCCTCTCGCTGAATTTACAATCAACAACGCAGTTCATGCGTCGACTGGGTTGACGCCATTTTTCGTGAATAACGCGAGGCACCCTCGCGTTCCGGCGCTTCTTGCTCTTTCAGCTTCAGAACACCCAGTTTCTAAGCTTGGTGGGGGAGTATCTCCCGATGACACTACGCGAAATTTTTTGATGATTGGTAATGTTGAAGATAAGGTTGCTGCCGATGCAACTCATGCTGTTAATTTCGTGGCCAATGGCATATCGAATCCCGACGCGATGCACCCCATCGCGTCTCTCGTCGCTAATTTTGCTCCTAAAGAGTCCACTTCTCCTGTAAGTTCGGCTGCTGTGACCGAATTCCTATTACTACGGCAAAGTATCACGCGTTTTGTACGCGATGCACTCCAAGAAGCAGTGGATAAACAAAAGGAGAACGCGGACAAGAGAGGTCGAAAGAACATGCTGACGTTCAAAGAAGGTGACAGAGTCTTATTATCGACAAGCGGATTACCAGGCACATCAGTAACGAATTTGGGCGCTAATAAATTAGCGCCAAGATATATTGGGCCCTTTCGGACTGTTAAAGTTCATGGAGATGCCTACACGCTAGATATACCCACCACTATGCGTTTGCACCCGACATTCTATGTCGGGCGCCTTAAAACTTACCTGCCGGCGGATTCCCTTTGGTCCTTCCTCGCTCTTCTGTATCGACTCAAAGTCCGACGTCCCCTGCCGACGACGCTGACGACGACTGGGACCAAGTCCTGCACGAGCGCGAGCAGACCCGTTCTGCTGGGGTCCACCGAGCGCAGCAGTCTCGAGCTGTCGTAGACGCTCCACCAAGCCCTGCTGCTCCCGTCGGGTCCTCTCGGCAGCCTCTGTCGCAGCTGCTGCACGATCTCGAGCCCTCTCGGCCATCTCATGGGCATCCAGAAGGCCGTTCTTCGCCTCTTCAGTGTCAGCACGAAGGAAACGAAGCTCGTCACTCGACGGCACAGGCGCCCGATTATGAGAATCGGCGCCCAACCCAAGAAGCCTTCCGTCGTGATGCTCCTTCTCCCTTGGTAGATGCATCGGGTGAGCGACGCTGGATTGTGGACCGTATCGTCGGTCATGAAGACCCCACGCCTCTTGCGCCGAGTAGTGACTCGGCGCCATCGAAGAGTCGTTCTGAAACGCATTATAAGGTCCGATGGTTGGGTTATTCACCAACGGAAGACACGTGGGAGCCTCGAAGTATGCTGGCTCGCGATGTTCCTGACGTCGTTGAGGAGTACGAGACCAGTAAGAGGTCGGCGAACGCGACCGACGCTGTTGACTCCATCCATGATCCCGCGAACCGCGACGTGCGTGAATTGGCGATCGACGACGATCTCCCGAGCGACTCCGACGTCTTCTACGAGGCTCGGGAGCATTTGGATACCTTGACGATCGAGAGCGACTACGAGAACGACCTCGGTGGTCGTAAGACAAACGATCTCGGCTACGTGAACGCCTCCATTGATCGACAGGGCGCTCCCTCATGTGACGCAACACAGATACTTGGAGCTCTGAGAGGCTCCTCTCATAGCGTCCGATCCATGGTCGGATGTGCTGGGACATTCCCCGTGCACACATTATGTCGTCCCATTCCTGCCGCATTGGTCGCGGTCTCTCCACGTAACACTGTGGGCACCCTTCACGGACATGGACGTAACACATGTGGAACTCATCACGAGTCAAATGACATACGCGTCGTCGTAAGTCGCCAATAGCGTGGACGCCATGAGTATCTTCGCGTCCCTCGATCCAGGACGTGAAGGATGTCCCTTCACGTCGACTCGCGTTCCAGCGTCTGATGAAGGCACACCAAGACCGTTGCAGTGCGTCTTCAGTGTATGCGTGATTCGTTCCTTTGCCTCGAACGTTACGGTATCGTGTGAAGAGATTATTCATGGACTCGAGTGATTCAGGTTGGTGAGCGCCTTCAAGGCTGTACAAGCCCCACGGCTTCAAGTCGTCATCCATGGTCTGCGGTGCATGCTCTCTTCGAAGTGTCTGATGACCCCAACTGTCGTTTGGGGTCGAGTCGCGTCGGTGTTCAGGATTCATGCTGCTCAGTTGTTCGTGACTGAGCAGATTCGAAGACCAAGATGACAGGTCGTTGGAGTTCTCGTTGGGCTTTTCGTTGGACTATTCGTTGAGAAGAAACTTTCTGTGTATGGCGCTTACGTCACGGTAAGCGCAACTTAAAGACGAGGATAATGTAATGGGGCAACCCATTATATTAAGTAGTCATAGTTTTATTACATAATTACATGCATTAAGTGTAGGCAGTATCCGGATAGCGGATACTGCGCGTCTATTTATTATTAATTTATTATTGGGGTGCCAGACCCAATAATTAGCCAATAATAATTAGTTCTATATTTGAGTGGTTCCCATGAGCTAGGGAACATATTCGCACTTACTGCGAATTACAAAAACACAAATAAACAGAGTTAAAATTACCTTATAAATCACAGCGCTTCCTCAGCTTAATTATTAGTGTAAGACGGTAACTGGCTCTCACCCCGTTATAGTCCACCTCGCTGTTGCGATTTCGCTACAACGTCGGACCCGCGACCGTTGCGCTTTTTTGCATACGGTCCAAAATAACGTTCAGTACCTTTCGGTGCTGGGCGTGGGGTACTACACTCATGAGCGTAGTGTCCTAATTTTTGGCAGCGATGGCATTTCTGCAATCGCTTATTGCTCGAAAAGCGAGGTCTCTCGCTTTTGACGTAAGAGAGTTCCATGGGTTCTGGACCTCCTAACTCGTGTCGTCTTGGAGGACGATACGATGACGAACTAGCTTGAGCCTGTCTCAAGCTAAAGTCCTCCTGTTCCACAACGGATATTGCTTCTTCAAGCGTATCTAGTTCCAAGCGGAACAGGTGGGTCTTTTCGGGATCATCCGTAAGACCTTGCATGAACACTAAAATCAACGTGTGTTCATGGACTGGGTTATACGTTATACAACTCGCTAAGAGTCGTATGTGCTTGGCATATGCGTGAACATCACGCTTGCCTTGCTTGCGTTTTAAAAGCTCTGAACGAGCTCTAAACTCAGCCCTTGATGGTTCAAACGTCTGTTTGAGTCGCACTTTAAAAGCCTCTAGCGACCTAAAGATATATGGGACGCGCACCATAAGGCCCAATGCCCAAGATTTTGCACGACCTGCCAAATCTGATTGAGCGAATGCGACTTGCATTTGCTCGTCGACGATGTGAAGTGCCCTTATGACATCGTCCAACTTGACAAACCATCTGAAGAGGGAATATTCTTCGACTCCCTATACTTAGAGATGTCAATTATTAAGGTTTCGGGACGATGCGTTTGCGTCATCCAGGTACTGGGGTCTGTACCTGTTGAAACCTCAACAGTTCTGCCTGTTGAGAGCCTTGCTGATTCAGCAAGGCTACCTTCGCCTTCATCTCGTCAAGTTCATGTTGTATGAACTTGGCGATGGCCGAGTGAAGGGCATATCTGTCCAAATTGTACAGCATTGCCAAGATTGCATCGTTTTCTACGGTCGAACTCATTCGTTCGACCGCACTCCTTTCTATGTCACTAAGAAAGGAGTGGCTTTCACGGGAACCGTGATGCGTATTCCCAATATCATATAACATGTCCATGTTAGATGAAGGAAATGTGGTCCTTGGACGGACTACAAAGTCCTACCAGGTGTAACGGGGCACTACGACTTGTACTGCTCAGTACAAGTCCACTTCCCACTGCTTCAGTTGCGAGTGGTGCCTCACGTTATTTCACGTACACTAGTACGTGCAGAGGAAGACTTCTCTTTAAGACAAATAGCTTAAAGAGGGTTAAATAAAAACTGTATTAATATAGTTAAGTATCTCTTCTTTCTATATGTTAGCTCTAACTTAATTAATTATAAGCTAATACTAAACGTGCAATTGAAATCTTATCTTAGCTTATCTGTCTCTCTCTTTTGTTTACATCTATAGTTGATTAGTCTGCGGGATTAATAAATATAATGGCCTATACTTATTTATGGATAAGATTTTTGAACATTACTATATAAAGTAATATCTTCCAAATATTATCGACCTTTTAGATAATATATCAATTAACAACCTTTGAGTGTTTATTTCATGTAACGATACACCCCGTTACATGATGCGTATCGCGCACACCTGATACAAAAATCTTAGGTTTTGACTCGGTCGCTGCCAGTCGTTGACTTAATTCGTGCGGCATGTGCCAAATATGACCGGTGTAGTTTTAATGCAGGATCTTGAACAGAGTTCGAAGAGTCATCAATAAGTTGCCGGTTCCATAAAATGGCCAAGTTCAAAGAGTCATCAATAAGTTGCCGGTTTCATAAAATGGCCTTTTGCGCTGAAGTACGAATGCGGCGGATCCTCCGCGCGTTGTAGGTTCTCATTATGAGGAACTGAAGTATCGAAATTTCTAGCATGCACATGATGCTTTATCTAGCGATCATCTCGGTAGAGAGATTACCTACGGATCGATAAATCATGCAGCGGCGCTAATTGCAAGTTTGCGCATTTCTGCGAATCCTTCAGCACTGATTTTGCCTTTAGCCTACCGAAGGATTAGAAATCAACAACTAATCGCGGGTTTTGTATGCCAATTGAGCAAGATGCCTAATTTAGTGGTTGTGCCTCATATCCTTGATGGAGAAACACAGCTAAAAGCTCTAAATTGATCGCGTGTTCTGTCAACACGATTTTCCAAGGACAATTATCGATGAAAGATATATCCTTTTCGAGGGTACGTTTTGACCAATATTCAGGATTCTAAGCACTTAATAATGCCACATCTATTTGTTCACAGACTGATTGGCATACTGAGTTTAGGCGGGCACGTCGTAATGCGGCCACGCTCTACTTAGACACACACCCTGGCACAGCGAGGAAGCGGTTTAACCTGCTTCTCTTGCGTGCAGTGAGGTGGCTGTGGTGGGCGCGTTAGCGACCTCACCCAACACACTAAGTTCTCTGGTTAAGTGTCGTCACGGGAGCGGTAATCCGGCTCCTTGTGCGCACTTACCAAGTAGGAAATAGTTTTCAGACTGATTTATATTTAATCGTATTTATTATAAATGCCTATTTTTATCAATTAAAATGTCATCTCTATAGATAACACTTAATATGTATTGCGAGCGTATCTTTCTAGATACCTCGCGTAACGGATGACGCTAGCCGTCATCACGGATGACGATGGGCGTCACCCTCCTTATGTGAATGCACCCATGTGCATCACACACACAAGGGTTGGTCACAAATGTGCACCACACCCGAGTGCTGGGTCTAATTACTTTAATTTTGTAATTGCCCATCCCGTTAAG
>NC_090617.1:953125-957821 GCF_004359215.1 Bremia lactucae
CCGGCGAATTAACGCGGCGCGTGCGCTTAGTGCGAGGTTGTGTGGGCGTCTTCGCAGACGACCCACCAACGTGGCCCCTTTTAGGTGGCATCTTGGGCGCCGTGTATAGAAACACGTGCGCGAGAGTGATCGAGTGAACTAGCGGCGCGTAAAGCTGCTCGCAGTTCCTCTCTCTACTCTGTCGAATTTAAAAATGTAAATTCGTTCTTAAAGAGGGGGATGGTGTAACGGGCTAGAGTTGCCCTAATGTTACACAGTCCCCATTAAGTACATTTGGTACTTAAGGGGATGGTCAATTACTAAATAATAGTAATTAGACCCAACACTCGGGTGTGGTGCACATTTGTGACCAACCCTTGTGGATGTGATGCACATGGGTGCATTCACATTAGGAGGGATGACGCCCAGCGTCATCCATGATGACGGCTAGCGTCATCAGTTACGCGAGGTATCTATAAAGATACGCTCGCAATACATATTAAATGATATCTATAGAGATATCATTTTAATTGGTAAAAATAGGTATTTGTATTTAATTCTATTAAATATAAATCAGTCTGAAATTTACTACCTACTTGGTAAGTGCGCACGAGGAGACGGATTACCGCTCCCGTGACGTCACTTCACCAGAGTTCTTAGTGTGTTGGGTGAGGTCGCTTGCGCGCCCACCACAACTACCTCACTGCACGCAAGAGAAGCAGGTGCAAACCGCTTCCTCGCTGTGCTAGGGTGTGTGCTAAGTAGAGCGTGGCCGCATTACGACGTGTCCGCCTACAATGTATCAACGCTTACACGGCCGAAAACCGAGTCTCACAATTTATAAAGAACCTTGGTATTGAGCACGTCCACCATTTTATTTGCCATTTACGGGCGTATCTAAGAAGGGCGTAGCGTTTACGCAAAACCTTTCGCGCACACCTGTTCTCTAATTAAGCCGTGGATTTGGCAGCGCATGCCGAGAAAAATAACTCTGTCGCAGATTATGGTATCCTTGTTTCGACTTTAATTTACCCTCTAAGCGAGTTGCTAACGCTCCAACTTTAAAACATGGATTTGAACAACATGAAGGGTACTCTGAGTTAGAGCGCGAGTTTCACGGATATTTTTATTCTCGTGCATTCAATCAGCAAATGCTGTCATCGTGATGTTTCAGTTGCTTATTGCGTTGCTCGGACTTTATTTTTCTGGTAGAAATACTTGAAGGGACGCAATGACGCAAATAGTTAAAGTTGCGTGAGTACTCCGCGTCTTAAAATGTTTGGGCGTACGAGGTACCCCTTTGACAAGGTCACCCCTACGCCGTTGACATCTTAAAAGCTGCTTTCAGAGTCAACTTGCTTCGAACGACGCTTCGCACCAATACGTTTGGGGTCAGACAATCCTCGGCCATAGAGGGCTTGTTTCCATGGGTATATCTTTGACCGAAGCACTAGTGTTCTTGCTTGCAGGAGTCTCATTGGCCTACGACGAGCTTGCTCCTCTGCAAGGACTTTCTGGTGTTAAGCTTCATAAAGCAGGTTTAGGATGAGTGGGGGCCCTAATCCTCCCAAGCGTGAGCGCTTATACCACTCGCGTCGAGCATCAAATCCCAGAATAAGGTGTTGCGAATGCACTACAGCACAAAACATGGCACCTGGCTCAATTCGTTTTATTCGGTTGGTGTGTCTCTATTGGAGTTAAGAATTATGTCTCTTCAGGCATTCGCGAAGAGTCATCATAGTGACGGAGAACGCAACCGTGATACTGTCTCTCGTAGCTTTCAATAAGGAAATAGCAGACGAGTGCTGATTCGCGGTATGAACCTTTTGGTGATAATTTCTTCTCAAAGGTCCGACACGTTTCGGCAGCCAATTAAAAATCTCCTGGTAAGGCAAAATTAATAGATAAAGTCTCGTCATATCTTGAAACCAAAAAAAATTCAATCCCGTGCCTTTTTCAGAATTTCGCTCTGATCGGTAAAAGTTGAATGCCTTCTAAAGGCAAATTTGGGCTCTATGTTGCGGTGCAATTCAACGATTAGACCTTAAAACCACGACTCTTGAAGCCCTACAAGTACGATATACCAGTAGTTATTCCCTTAATTATGTAGAACTAAATAAACGTGACTATGTAGTCTTCCGCTGACTTAAGGCACGAAATAGCTTCGCTACACATCTTCTATCTTGTTGCCCACATAACACAGTCCAGCCAATCTCTAACATTATGTGCATAGTACGAAATATAGGTGGAAAGGTTTTTCATTTATCGAAGAAATAGTGCAAAGACAATTGTTTTACATTGTTTTACATTAAGCGATCATCTCTAAGCTGCTAAGAAGCATAAGTGAACATGATGTATGGTTTTGTGTATCGGGTCAAACTATTCATAACAATCAAAACACTGATTACAGAGAAGGAACGACTGTTTTTTAATGAATATATTTTTTTAAGCCTTCTCCTTTCGAAACGGGGTGTATCATTACATGAAAATAACACTCAAAGGTTGTTAATTGATATATTATCTAAAAGGTCGATTATATTTGAAAGATATTGCTTTATATAGTAATGTTCAAAAATCTTATCCATAAATAGGTATAGGCCATTATATTTATTTATCCCGCAGACTAATCAACTATAGATGTAAACAAAAGAGAGAGACAGATAAGCTAAGATAAGATTTCAATTGCATTTTAAGTATAAGTTTATAATTAAGTTAGCATTAACAGATCGAAAGAAGAGATACTTAATTATATTAACACAGTTTTCATTTCACCCTCTTTAAGCAAGTTACCTTAAAGAGAAGTCTTCCTCTGCACGTACTAGTGTACTTGAAATAACGTAAGGCACCACTCGCAACTGAAGCAGTGCGAAGTGGACTTGTACTGAAGCAGTACAAGTCGTAGTGCCCCGTTACACCTGGTAGCACTTTGTAGTCCGTCCAATGACCTCATTTCCTTCATCTTACATGTACATGTTAGATGATAGTGGGAATACGCATCACGTTTCGCGTGAAAGGCTACTTTTTTCTAAGTGACACAGAAAGGATTGCGGTTGAACGAATGAGTTCGACCGTAGGAAACGATGCCATCTTGGCAGTGCTGTCCGTTTGGACAGAGATGCCCTCCATTCAGCCATCGACAAGTTCATACAACATGAACTTGACGAGATGAAGGAGAAGGCAGCCTTGCTGAATCAGCAAGGCTCTCAACAGGCAGAACTGTTGAGGTTACAACAGGTGCAGACCCCTGTACCTGGGATGACGCACACGCGTCGTCCCGAAACCTTAAAGCTTGACATCTCTAAGTATAGGGGTGTCGAAGAAGACTCCCTTTTTAGATGGTTTGTCAAGTTGGACGATGCCATAAGGGCACGTCACATCGTCGAAGTCGCATTTGCTCAATCAAATTTGGCAGGCCGTCCCAAAACTTGGGCATTGGGCCTTATGGTCCGCGTCCCATATGTCTTTAGGTCGCTAGAGGCTTCTAAAGCCCGGCTCAAACAGACGTTTGAAACATCAAGGGCTGAGTTTAGAGCTCGTTCAGAGCTTTTAAAACGCAAGCAAGGCAAGCGTGATGTTCACGCATATGCCAAGCACATACGACTCTTAGCGAGTTGTATAACAAATTATCCAGTCCATGAACACACGTTGATTACGGTGTTCATGCAAGGTCTTACAGACGGTACCGTAAAGACCCGCCTGTTCCGCTTGGAACTGGATACGCTTGAAGAAGCAAAATCCGTTGCGGAATAAGATGACTTTAGCTTGAGACAGGCTCAAGCTAGTTCGTCATCGTATCGTCCTCCAAGACGACACGGGTTAGGAGGTCCAGAACCCATGGACTGATCCAGCAACCTCAAGAGAATTTGCAAATCTCTAGACTAAAGTTGCTCCAGACACACAATCATTGTGTGTCTCTGCACCTGGTGATGAGGTATCCCTCATCACCTTGAAGTTAAAAGTGACAGACGATTTGTCACTCAGAGCCCTAGTGTACTGCGGAGCGTCGAATACCTTTATTCGTCGCCAGTCACTAGAGGGTCGTAGGCTCAAATATGTTGAGCGCGACATCCCTCCAACGAGGATGACGGTGCGTCTAGCGACAGGCGGATCGATAACAGTAATGAAACGCGTAGTGAAATTTCACTACACGTTAAGAGATTTACAGTATGATGATGATTTCATCGTACTGGATTTGGATGACAAATTTGATGTCATCCTAGGTTTACCTTGGCTCAGAAAATACGAGCCAAGGATCAGCTGGCAGCATCGATCCGTAAAGATGCCTGCCACTTGTTCATCAGATGGCCATCTGATGAACGTCTTGGAGCGTCCACAAGCGTGTGGATGTACTACGAGTGAGTGCGATGGCCTCACTTGTGGTACGGTCGTTAGTACAACCGCACAAGATCACAGTGTGATTACCAATCACAATGTGGAGTCAGCTGCCGGCGGCTGTGTTAATGCACAGGCAGCGCCGAAGGTCCACCACTCGAAAAGGTCGAGTGGATTGGGACATGAATGTACGCTTAGTGGGCGACATTCAAGGAGTATACCGGTTGCCCAGAAAGGACAACACGATGATCCAAGGTCGAGTAGAGAGTCGACCGTAGTGGACCCGACTGTGATAGCGCAATCACACTCGGAAGACGTTGAGGGAAGAGGTCCCCACGTATTTGAGGAGAAATCCCCTCAAATGGTAGAAGTTACTAGACTTCTA